>NW_027286763.1:6425139-6457639 GCF_022747635.1 Hetaerina americana | reverse complement strand
TATCCTATTATTGTCTCATTTCTCGAAGAGAGCGCTTGCATAGGGTCTCCAGCCAACGAGGATCGAGAGAAATAGAGATCTCATCAAGCCCAAGTTTATGTCGGCTTCTTGCGCTTAAAGCTCGAATGACATATTTCCTTTGCCGCATATTTCTAACTCGTAACTAAAGCAACGCACACGGCTTTAGAACGCAAGAAAACTATCTGAAATCGTTAAAGTAACTGGACGCTGAGGGGCGGGGGACCAATTCAGGATTTCCGCGACTCGAGGGGTGGATTAATCGAAATTTGGGACCATAGATCTTAATTTAAAAGCATAAAATTTACTTCCGAACGTTTATTCTGTACGAATAAATATTCCGGCCGATAATAAGAGGATTTGGGTATTTGCAATCGTCAAGAAGATAAGGCACCTCCAAGTACGAAGACGCTGCCATTGCCAGGAGTGAAATAGTACGTTCCATGATTTCCGTAGTTTAGGAATGAAGAGCTGACCCCTTGCGACCCAGGGTGCATACAATTATCTGCACCAATTCTGAAATATTTTCAAAGAATGCGGTAGAAGACATTTCCTTAGGGGAAAGTTTCTAAAATAGTTTAAGAAATTCAGTTCTTAATCGATATATGAAGACGCAGAATGCCTAGACGGCAAGAAAGAGTAAAGTCGTGTGATGGATGCAGTTTGGGGTCTTGGGGTAAGGCCTCGGAGAGGATAAAACTGCTTTCTTCGTCCGCAGAAGATTGAAGTGTAATTTAAAGACCGAAAGTGGGAATTATCGCGCCGTTAGCATGTTAATGTTTCCATTACTGTAAATTGAAGAGCAGAGATATGACAGATGAAGACCAATATTCCCTTTTTGGGAAGTTCTCCTCTTTCATTTCGGAGTGCGCATTTCGATTAGAACTCTGTTTGCCTATACGATGAGGGTATATTCAAAGACGAATAGCATGCAACCTGAAGACAGTGAGTCTCAAAACGCTGAAGCTCTCTCCTTCCGTTTGCAGCATAAACTATTTTGTTGTTAACCTTGGGAGCCCACAGATCTAACGATGATTGAATATTTACTTTTGCAATGCCAAGGTAACGTATTTAAATGGTGAATGGAATGTTTGTGAAGATGAAACCGGAAAAGAGGCGAGAAATTATCATGCAAGTAGGGCACTCTCCCCTTTGCTGAGAAGGAGAAAGTTGTCCAGAAAGCCCTTCGATCCCAGGCTGGAATTTTCTACAGAACAACTCGTAATCACTGGATGAAACTGAATCTTTTCCTGTTTTCTCCCCTCCTTCTGGCTTAACTTGTTGGAAAACACTCATTATATTGTAATTTTTAAAAACTGATGCTTTTACTACAACCATAGTTTCAACTTATCATTAACTTCGTGTAATCTTTGTTGAGGGATAAACCGAAGGTGTTTTACATTAAGCCAGCGGGTAAGAAGAGTACCGGGTTAGTCCTGTTACAATACAGAGGCCCTTTCGGTGCTCTGTACCAATAATCGACCGTTTTTCGCTTCTCTCCGAAGTGTTTCCTCACTGTTTCCGCCGAACAGTAAAATGACGGCGGAATCAACGATCGCCAGCATGTCTTCCTCTCCGAAAGAGGCCAGCGGCTCAAAGGCGAGGAAGGGTTGAGAAAGGGAGGTGGGGTGGGGTGGCAGCGAGGCGTGAGGTGGTGAGGTGGGAGTTGCGAGGGGGGAGAGAGAGAGGTGAGGAAAAGGCGGGGGCGGAGGGGGAGCGACCGAGGAACAAACTGTTCGTCTCCCGATTGATGCTTCGGTAGAAAGATTCCAAGTAATCGAACTGGATAAGGATCCAAATAATTCCTATTGTTGCATTTAGTGCAGCAAAAATTGATGCTAAACATTGCATTCACATAATTTACTTAGTTTATATTAATAGAATTATATCTTATATATATATTTAGAACAGGTTTCACCGATTTGACTCAAATATATCGCAAACCCCTCCCCGGACTACAACCTTGACGTAGTGGAAGGGTTTGTGCGTTCCGATGAACCCTAGAGTTGTGCAGGGGGGAGTAATAATAATTGCTCCTGGTAGGGTCACCCATGCCCCAGATAGGTAGAAGGTTAGGAGCCAGACGAAAGGTAGTCCACGCATCGTCTGTTCCTCAGTGAGGCGGCTGCAACGCCGTCTGACTCCAGTGGGGCGGCCAGTAAGTGATGGTGTCACGTTAAAAACACTATTGAGGAAATCAAACGTGGAAAACACCTCAATTATCATTCCCATGATAACTATGGTGAGCTCTACAGAGATATTGAGTCCTGGCAACTACGGGGCTCAGCCCAATCGGCCGTGTGTTGTGCCCGGCAGCGGGGGAGGAAAGGCTTCCGCGGTCGTCATCCCACGACACCCTTGAAAGGGAAAACCAGCAGCAGCAGGACAGAATACGCAGGAGAAGAAGACCAAATTAGTTACAATAGGAACGTGGAAGGTTAGGACAATGCTGAGGACAGGGAAATTGGAGAATGTTAAGCGAGAGATGGAAAGGGGAAAATAGATATTTTAGGTCTATGCGAGGTGAGATGGAAAGATAGCGGGGATTAATGGAGTGATCAGTATAGAATAATAAACAGTGGCGGGGACGAGGGCTACGAGGGCTTGCCATAGTATTAACTGAAGCGGTAAGAAGAAGCGTGGTCAACATAGAGCAGGTAACAGGTAGAGAACAAAGCTGAACCGACGAACTTGGTTATTATTCAGGTATATATGCCACCGAGATCCCATAAGGAAGAAGAGGTCGATAGGATATACGATCAGTTAGAGGAAATAATCGTGTGTGTCAGGGAAACATTTGATAGTGATGGGGGATTGGAATGCGACAGTAGGCGAAGGAAGAGATGGTGATGAGGTGGGGGACAATGGTTTACGCACCAGGAATGACCGCGGGGAAAAAGCAGTTGAGTTCTGCAGGAGACTGGGGTTACTCATCACCAACACTTGGTTTAGACACCACAGAAGACGCAGGTATACATGGAAAACGCCAGGTGACTCAGAAAGGTATCAGGTAAATTATATTCTTGTTAGAAACACGTTTAGAACAGTGTGATGAATTCGCACAGCTTCCCGGGAGCGGATGCGGACCCTGACCACAATTTAGTTGCTATGAAATGTAGCGTCCGTTTCAAAAAGATAAGGCAGGGGCGTCGAGTTAGAAAATGGAATGTGGAAGCATTCAATGGTTTGAAAAGGAGGGAGTACTAACAGAATCTAGAGGAAACCACGGAGGATGGTAAAGAGCTGAGTAACATCTAAGAAAAATGGAAAAGTATCAAGAAAGGGTTGTCTAAGGCCGCAAAACACTCTATTGGAACCCTTAACGCGAAAAGGACTAGAAAACCATGGATCACGGATGAGATGATAAAGAGATGGATGACCGGCGAAAATGGAAGAATGTACCCACGCAGTTAGGGAAAATGAAGAACAAAGAGTTAAACAATAAATAGAGGCGGGCAACAAATTAAGCAAAAGAGGCATGGTGGAAGACGTAGTGCGAGGATAGGGAAAGTTTGCAGAGGAAGGGTGAAATTGGTGCGCTGTACAGCAAAGTTAAATCTTTATCGGGAAGTAAGAAAGGGAGAGCTATGCTAACAGTTAGAGATAAGGCGGGTAAGGTAATAGTTGACGCAGGAAAGATCCACGAGAGATGGAAGGAGTATATAGAAGAACTGTATAGTAAAGAGCTTAGACCGACAAAATTAGACATAGAAAAGGAACAAGACGTAGAGTAAGACAGCTTAGGTGCAGGCATACTCGTGGATGAGATAGGAAGGGAAATGAAAATAAATAAGGCCGTGGGGGTGGATAACATTTCCGCTGAACTATTAAAATGTTTAGGAAAATTTGGGAGGAAGAGGCTTTATGGGCTCATTCGTAGTATCTATGAGGAGGGAATCTGGCCGGAAGACTTTGCGAGATCAGTTTTAGTTCCTATTCCGAAAAAGGTAAAGGCTACATCATGTGAGGACTACAGGACAATAAGTTTGTTATCCCACGCAGCTAAAGTTGTTCTTAGGATCATAAACAAAAGGATAGAGAGTAGGGCAAATGATTACATAGGGGATGATCAGTTTGGATTTAGGAAGGGGAGAGGTACGCGTGATGCAATTGCAGTAATGAGATTATTAATCGAGAGGAATATAGAATACAACCAGGAGGTATTTGCCTGTTTCGTAGATTTCGAAAAAGCGTTTGATAGAGTGAATTGGGGAAAACTAATGAGTATATTGTAGAAAATAGGAATAGATTGGAGGGAAAGGAGGCTAATCCGCAACCTGTTCATGTCTCAGACTGCTCAGGTACGAGTGGGGAACGGGGAGTCCGGTTGGGCAATGTTAGGAAGAGGTGTAAGGCAGGGTTGCCCATTATCACCGTTGCTGTTCAACCTGTATGCAGAGGAAATGATCAAATAGGCATGGGAAGAACTGGAGGTAGGAATGAAAATGGGTGTGGAATTCGTGAAATGAGTTAGGTTTGCTGATGACCCAGCTTTAGTTTGTCAGCCATCCAAGAGTTTGCAGGCATTTCTGAGTGAATTGGAAATTCAGTGCAACAGGTATGGGATGAGAATCAATATTAATAAAACAAAGGTTATGCGATTTTCTAGAAAGAAAAATGCTAAGATAAATATTAAAATAGGAGGGCAACAACTAGGGCAGGTAGAACAGTTTACGTATCTCGGAAGTGTTTTCGACCAACACGTTCAAAATAGTAAGGGCGTAAGGAGAAGAATTGCGCTAGGCAAAGAGGCTTTCACAAGGAGGAGGGAGTTGATGACAGGGACGTTGAGTAAGGACATTAAGAAAAGTCTCGTAAAAACTTTGATATGTAGCGTAGCTATGTACGGCGCGGAAACGTGGTCATTGAAGCAGGAGGATAGACGTAGATTGGAGGCTTTTGAATTGTAGGTTTGGAGAAGGATGGAGAAGGTGAAATGGACCGAGAGGAATACAAATTAGGAATTACTTGGTATGGTGGGCGAAGAGAGGGGTTTGTTGGGAGAAATCATATGAAGGCAGGAAAAGTAGATGAAGAGGGTTTTGACCGGCAGTGGGATGTTGAAGACTGTGATACAGGGGAGAATGTTAAGGAAACGAGGAAAGGGAAGGAACAGGATAGGAATGTTGGACGGGATGAAGGGTGGAAGGAAGTACTCAGAGATGAAGAGGGACCTGCTTTAGAGTAGGAGACTGGATTTTGTTTTTTTAGTAGTCCCAAAATATGTAATTAATAGCTGTGTCCATCCAAAAACCTACCTTAACCGGTAAATTACCTAATACCTGTAATATCGCAAGCACATACCGTTGCAATTTTAAGCATGTTCAGTTCTCTTTAGGCAACGGCAAGTATTGGCAATGGCATTTGCCAAACATCAGGAATTTTTGTATCGGCATCTAAATAATGTATTTCCACTTGATACACAGAGATATGTTTTATTTTAGATTTTTTAGAACCCTGCAAGCCACCGTTGGGGTGAGTGGCTTATCTATGGCGAATGCACCAGATGTGTAGAAGCGAATGCAATAGCGGCGGAGACGATAGAGGTGTAGAGAGAATGGGGAATATTGTGGAATAGGGGTGTAATTAGGATAATTCGCGAGATGCCACATTTCAGAGGAATAAGGTGCTGCTGACCCGCACCGCTATAATGCACTACGCTACCGCACATCACCAATGACGTTGCTGAATGCCTGTAAACAATGAAAGAGTGTTCCAGCCAATGTTTGCCTCAGCCTCGCCGTAATGATAAAAAGGCACGCAACTGAATGAGAAGGATACAATTAGGATGAACTGAAATTTCTCCATATCTTTCGCATAGATGCCACTTTTCAAAGCAACAGGTCAGACGTAGACTCACGTAACTTTTTCTCTTCCCCAATGTGAAGACACGCCTTCGCGGAAAGCTGTTTTCGCCCTATCGTCTCCTATCCGAAGATAAGTAGATTCCCTGTATTCATAACAAAAAATCGCTTAATTCAAGTAAGTCGTTAACTTCAGATACATGATAAATATTTCTATCGAGTGAGCGAAGGGAATATAAATGTATTCTATCTGTATTTCATTACGCTTCAAATTTCGGTTTCAGCATGTCTGCTGTTTTTTTCAATTGGTAATTTCAAAGCCATCGGCGTGTAAAATGTCACAGTGATAAATGTGTCGGAGAAGATGGAGAGATCAGTGAAACGGATTCATCAGCCCGTCCCTCAAGCCGCAGCGGCCAGAACCACTTTATAGGCAGTCATTGACGTCATCAGCGGACCTTCTTACGTGCGAGGGAGTTGCCGGTTGTCGCGGCAGGTGAAAAGAGAGAGAGTGAGTGGGGTCGGATGGAGATTTTTCGCAAGCGGGGGTACGTGTTTTTCAATTGATCATTTTAAATTTTTTTCAAAGCAAAAACAAAGAAAAGTAGCCATTTCACTTTCGAAGGCCACAATAAATTCAAACTCTATTGACCTACGCACTCAGGGTAAAACGCGAAACTCATTTTGAAAAATCCCTTTAGAATAGAAAATTAGAAGACAATTGTGTCTTACAAGTAAAACTTTACACTTTTATAAGTTAAAGGTTATTCTGTAAGATTTTGATTATTCTTTTCTCTTCGAATTTTAAATTTAATTATTTTCCCTTTGCTTCTTGGAGGGACACGTGGCCCCTCTGTCCTACCCCCTTCCCCTCCATTTGTATCCGACCTTCAGCAAGGGTTTCGGCTCTCGAATACAATGTCCTTGCTTTCGAACATTGAGCTGCGGAAAATAGTTGGTGGGTACTGCGTTGTAATACGGTAATATCCTTTTACCAACCGACGGTTAGAAAAGAAGTGCGTCTCTGTGGAGCATTGAAAGAGAAAAGAACGGCATTTAGATAAAAAGTTTGTGAATAAAAATTCTGATGATCATATATATCTTCTTGTGTTAATTTACGAAACGTAAATATGAATCGGATTAGAAAAAAGATGCCGAGGAAATTTCAATTCCCACGTCAATTGGGAATATCCACGGATCCACAAGGTCAAACCTGATAAACTATCGCAATTAGCCCCCCAAGAGTTGTTTTCCTCCAATAGAATCACGTGAAAGGGAAGTTGTACACGATTCGGATGGAAAGATAATTGTACAACAGCGAGTTTCGTTGAATTTGGTTGGGTTTTTGGATGATGAATCAATATTTAGTCAGGCACCCAAGGGATTGCGAATTTTCTTGGATGCCACACAAGATTAATGCCAGGATGATGAGTTGAAGATTTAACAATAGGAAATGCAAACTAATATATTTTCAAGAGGGAGAAGCATTGCAGTGTGAGGCGATAAACTGGAAAAGGTGGAGCAGTTCTCTTATTTTGGTAGTATTTTGAAGTGAAATGGGTGTGGTGGTGGTAATACCAAGAGACAAATGTAATTACCAAAGGAAATATTTGTAAATGGTGGTGGGTACGCACTAAAAAAAACTTTGGATGGGCAAATGTGTTTTTTTAAGGGTGCACCAAAATAACGCGGAGTTAAGATGTGAAAAATACTAAAAAACGCTTAAATACGTAGTAGTGTAGTAGTAGTAATGTGTGGGGCTTGGAAACCTTGTCTTTGACGCGATGAGATGAGCTCAGATTGGATTGGCGGGTTTGGAGACATGGGAGGCAAGTTGCTCAGCTAGTTTAAACCTTGCTGGAGTACAGGGGAAGTTGCCACCGGAAATCCGAAGAAGGCAGAAAAAGTAGTGATTGGAGTAGACGTGGCGGTGTGATGTGCACAAGGCAGTAATAGAAGGGAGTAGGGAGTAGAGCAAGGGAGCGGTGGAAGGGGAAGGGAGAGAAGGTTTTTTTGCGCGGCACGAAGACAAATACGATGGTTTCAGGCTCAACCATGTAGAAGTTCATGTTCAAGAAACAAAGACCGCTACGTAGTTCTTCCTTCAGTTTCCATTCAGTTACCATAAGATTCAACGCATAGGAGGGAGCCATTTTCTTCACCTTCAAGACGACGCCAATGCGAAGAACTTAGTCTTAGCCGAATGAAATGCTATTGGAAGAATACATAACATAAATAATACTGGCATAAAGGCAGTTGGAAAAAAACTAAGCGGAGAAGAAGGTCATAATGCAGGTCAAGGAAGAGGAAGTGTACGGGTAGCACGTGCGTAAGATACCGCCCTGATCGCGTCATCATTCGGTGCATTACCTCTGTGCTGGCTGATGAACGGAGGCGCGGCCATCGCTCTGCCCTCCGTTTCGAGTAGTTGTAGTTTTGAGGGGAGGCGACCAACAGCTGAGGTCATTTGCGCCATAGGGGATGGACAGGAAAGGATGAAGGGAGGAGAGAAACCCGGCGTCGGCATTAGCCTGCTCTTTGCGAAAGGCGCCAAGGGGTCAGCAGCTTAAGGTCCCATCCGACGGACGGCGTACTCACTCAAAGTGCCCTCCACAAAGCACCTCAAGTAGGGATCGAGATACCTCTGAAAAATATTCAACACCGCCGGGATTTGAACCCGAGCCCTCTGGGTGGGAAGCCAGTACGTTATCCCCCGCACCATCTCGATCCCCCTACTTGGAGTTCCCTTGGCTATGGAGGAGGCAGTTGGGGGGGGGGGTGAGGAGGCAAGCATAAGGGTGTGGGGGTGTGAGGGGAAAAGGGTTTCGGGGGAGGGGGTGGGTCGGGAGTGGGGCGTTTGCCTCCCTAGGATGAGAATTGGCACATCCGATGTTTACGCCTTGCGAAGTGACGTATCATGTTAACATCGAAGGCTTGAAACAATTAAACTGACAATTAAAGAAAAGGCAAAGCTTTGTATTCCACGACAACGAAATGGCAGTATTATTCCATAATATGTTTGCTGTTTTTCATTCCGCGTCATTGTTGTTTACAAGGGCAGGCAGGGGTAAACGGAAACGGGGGTGAGGGATAGCTCGTGATGCGCGATGTCTGTGTGTGTGTGTGGGGGGGGGGCGTTCTGCACGTCTGCTGCAGGAGCACTCCAATCTCTGCGAAAATGTGTCGTATCAAAGCGCGCGGGCACGGCAGCGGACGACAGAAAAACGATTGGTCGAGACACACACACCCCCACCGTGTCTGGAGTGGATGTTCTTTCTCTCTGCCTTTGAATCTCATGTTCTACTTCCTTCCCGCCGTCAACAATAACTGATCAGGCCTCGTGGTCTTTTCAAAAACATTTACAAGTGTGTGAGGGGGGGCGAAGTATTGAATAAGGGTGATATTGATGAGGAAATTAAGGACGTAAGAATTTGGAAAAGGAAGATTTTTTTCTACAATTGCACCCTTAAAAATAAATGTTCAAGGTAAAAGTACAATGCTAAATTCGAGGGGCGGAGGTGTGGGAAACATGAAGAAAAAATAAGAGCGAGCCGAGATCGATGGAACTGGAGGCTGCGTTGCCACCAACAGGCCGCGTCTTCTGCACGCACCTCTCCTTCCTCCTCCTCCACTCTTCATCACTCGGCATCGTTTGAAAAGCGGAGGATTTACTTCCACGGAGCGAGGAGCCATGGAAATGGAGGAGAAGAGTAGTAGTAGTTTTGAGGGGAGGCTACCGACAGCTGAGGTCATTTGCGCCATAGGGGATGGACAGGAAAGGATGAAGGGAGGAGAGAAACCCGGCGTCGGCATTAGCCTACTCTTTACGAAAGGCGCCAAGGGGTCCGCAGTTTAACGTCCCATCCGACGGACGGCGTACTCACTCAAAGTGCCCTCCACAAAGCACCTCAAGTAGGGATCGAGATACCTCTGAGAAATATTCAACACCGCCGGGATTTGAACCCGCGCCCTCAGGGTGGGATGGAGGAGAAGAGAGGGGTGGTTCGAATCGCAGGGCGGCGGTCGTTCGTGCCCATAAGAGCGAGCGATTGGAGGCAGCCAGTGAGCGCATCCATCCTCCCTCCCATTGGAGCCGGAGGCGGATCCAATCGACGGTGCTCGTAAAAGCCTTCGGTGTTGCAATTCCTGTTTTCCCCGTGAGCGGTTACGCAAGAATTCGATTCGCTTGAATAGAAAAAGTGTGAGCATTCGAAATTTTAGGGAGTTTCTCCCGATTAAGACCGCGAAACGGTGCAGGAGACCACGTCGATTGCCCTGATGATAATCAGGAATTGCCGATTGAGAGAATGCCTCCGCGTTACGTAAGAGTTAGGTATTATTATTATTACTAGCCATAGTCTACTGGCCTGCGGTATGTTTTTAATGGACCTACGCTCTACTGTACTGGTACGTAAGCCCGGAAGCAACAGGGGACTAAATATCCAAATCCCCGTTCCATCTCACTACAGCAAATCAATTTTTAGGCCTGTATACGTTCTTCCTCCCTCAATTTCATCCAATCCTATGTCCTTGTAGATTTAAGTGTTGTCGGAAAACGGTATTATGTCGCTATTTATTTTTATTATATCTACATAATACCCAGCAAGCCACGTGAAGACGTGTGGCAGGGGGTGTATCCACACCCGGGCATGGGCAGGAAGCGAACAGATAAAAGTCTTATGAGACACAAATTTGCACTTTTCCACATATTTATTGTAACGTACAATGCCTTTCAGTACATCGAACCATCTTCAGGTACAAGACCTTAAGATATTGTACCTGAAGATGGTTCGATGAACTGAAACGCGTTGTACGTTACAATAAATATGTGGAAAAGTGAAAATTTGTCTCTCATAATGACGAACTTCCTCTGCATCTCGCCTGAATCTGCTGAAGGTAAATGTCTCATCTACATTCGAACAATACCGTACAATCCACTGCAGGGTGTGCGGCGCGAGTCGCCCTGACAACATCCATGAAACAGAACGCAACCACATGAAAAACCAGCAAAACACGCTCATGCAAACCCGCACAGGTGAATATATATGAGTGCAAAACTAATTTTAACTCACACATATCAGAATACATGCATACACTAGCGACAAATATACACCAGCCCATGCACTAGATGTCTGCGCAGCGATTAATCGTGTCCTCGCTTGAAATTTGAGTTTTTTACCAGTACCTTGATTTTTTACCATTATGATTCCTGAGTGTCCGAGAAAATAATGAATATTTATGTGTATCTATACTGGAGTTCTGGACTCTTTTATCTTATCATTGTGATTTGATCCGCCTTTATAATGCAGGGCCATAATAATTCCTTTAGTATCATAATTAAACTCGTATTAATAATATAGAAGAGTTAAGGGCCTAAGAAATCCACCCTGAGGAACACCGGATATAACTTGATGGTGATTCGAGTTTGAGCCAACGACCTTGTGTTAGCGGTTAGTAAGGGAGTCCTGAGTTCTGTTTAATACGTTAGTGTTTATTCCGTACCCTCGCAACTTCTCCATCAATATGGCGTTCGGTACTCTATAAAAAGGCTTTTTTTAAATCCGAAAAAATTCCAACTTCATGTAATTGTTCAAACCCATCCCTTGATTACTGTGGTCTTCTTTATTTACACTTTTAAAGGTAGCCGTGAGGTTACCTATTTTCTAATCAGAAGGAATTATGCCTTCAAAAATCGATTTGTTAAATATGTATTCTACGAAACACGTTATGTCGGCTCTTTCAGTACTCATGGGGGAGTGTCCTCTAGTTCAGGAAGTTTGCTTGTTTTGATGTGGCGGAGGCGTTGCGTCATCCCTTAAATTAATTATAATTTCATCCATAATTCTGGTGGGCCTTTACTGGGTTAGTTTGTGTCGTGAATATAGAATCTTTTTCAGAAATCATTTAGTGCATTTGATTTTTCAATGTTGCCTCCAAGTATTTTATGTTTTGGTCTCTACGCTAAGATAATTTTCCATACGTATGACTGGAAAGCCTTAGGGCCTTATTGCCGAGGTATGAAATGAGATTCAATGTATGAAAACCGTAAGTAATGACTTTCTCCATAAAGAGAAATACTACGACTGGTATAACAAAAATGTTTTGCAGGAACGTTAGTCATGTTTTTAATAGATTCAAAAAGACTTCCGATCGGTGGAGAAGGTTTAAAAAGTTGATGACAGGGACCATGAGTAAAGAATAAAGATAGGGACTCTTGAAAACTTTAATATGAATCGTTTTATTGTACTACTCGGATACTAAGCCATTGCGGAAAGAGAATAACTTTCTATGGAGGCTTTATAAAAGTGGATGTGGAGGAGAAAACTAACTGAAACGGGTGGAGAGGAAAACAAAGAAGGAATTTATAAGTGGGGACGAGAGAAGGTTGTGGCAAGGAATTGCATATGAGGCAATAGAAGTAGATCAAAGATATAATTAGTGATAACTGAGTATTGAACACTGTAATAGAGCAAAGAAAATTGGGAAAATGTGAAAGAGGTGGGGACGGTAGAGTCATTTTGGATTAATTGAAGCGAGGCAGGAAGCATTTGGTTGAAGGACGGTTCACTGTACTCAAATTTGAATAACGTTGGTGTCATGTGCCAGTGGATGCGACAAAAACCCGCCTTGACCGGTGGGCTACACTTATTGGTAATCTGCATCTACTTAATACCCCACATACCGCTGCAAGAGCGTGTGGCGGGGGTGTTAGGGCACCACCCGTAATTAAGGAAAAATACTGCATGCAAAAGCCACAAACGTATGCAGTCCGCAATCAAAACATTCAAGCAAAAACCCTTACACCCCACACACATGCAAACACACAAACTACCCAATAACATACTCATGCACCTACAAATATACATTATATCTTTGCCGGGCTTAATTTTGCTCCGACCTTTAAATTAAATGTTTTTAATATTTTTAAAGTGACTTTGTTTCTTACTATTATGATTTCTGATTAGATTCCAGTACAGATAGATACAAATACTCGATCTTTCCCCAACTATCTCCTTTATTTTATCTTTGTGGTCTGATCTACCTAAGTAGTGTGGGGCCATTATAATTCCTTCAGTGTCATAGTTAAACTCGTTTGTTCTGAACCTTCCTAAAAGTCTGTCTCGCTTGTTCTCTCCGCACTTCAAGTGGTTCCCAGCTTAATTCCCCTTAGAGACCTGCCACACTTTGGTTCTTATCATAACAATGTTTAACGAATCAGCGGATTTTCTCTGGACTTTATCTAATTCTTTTTGCCAAATTTTCTCCCACGGATCCCAAATACTTGCGGCATATTCCAAATGAGGTCTAACTAGAGCAAAATAACACCTCTCTTTAACTTTTTCATTACATTTCCCCACCACCCGTTTTATGAAGCCAAGTTTCTTTAAAGCTGATCCGCATACTGTCCTGATATGTGCTCCCCATGAAAGGCGTGGTGTTAGAACAACCCCCAAATATTTAACTTGATTTGCCGTAGTTAATACTGAACCCTCTATTTTGTAGTTTATATCCTGTTCCTCGATTCCTTTGTTCCAAAATTTAAAAAACTGTGCTTATATCTATATTAAGTGTTAATCCCCATTTATTGCACCATTCCGAGATATTGTCTAAGACTCTAGAGAGTAGCTCGCGATCTAGCTGGCTCCGTATTTCCCTGTAATAATTCGAGTAGTAGTAGTTTTGAGGGGAGGCGACCGACAGCTGAGGTCATTTGCGCCATAGGGGATGGACAGGAAAGGATGAAGGGTGGAGAGAAACCCGGCGTCGGCATTAGCCTACTCTTTACGAAAGGCGCCAAGGGGTCCGCGGCTTAACGTCCCATCCGACGGACGGCGTACTCACCCAAAGTGCCCTCCACAAAGCACCTCAAGTAGGGATCGAGATACCTCTGAAAAATATTCAACACCGCCGGGATTTGAACCCGCGCCCTCAGGGTGGGAAGCCAGTACGTGAGCCCCCGCACCATCTCGATCCCCTAATAATTCGAACTACGGCGGCGAGCAAAGTAAGCAGTTTTACAACAAGAATTTTTACATTAATGATTTAAATGTTCAATCGCAGTCTGTAATACTATATCCGGAAAAATTATTCTTTGAACTCTGGTATTTAATTCACATTTTACCGAAGTATTCGTAGGTTGAATAATAAATTGAATTTATAAATAGGGGTTTCAAAAGAAACGCTGTTTGTGAAAATTGTAATCTATTGTATCCCTTTGCCGAATAAATATATTCGGTTACATGTGTATTTTTGTTTTATTGGTGTGTGACTCGGGAATTCTCTCATTTGCCATTGATCGATGCACACAAGACCAGGGAAGCGGCAAGAATTCAGTTACGCGCGCCTAATTGCAGCGGATTCGCGGAGATGGGCGGCGCAGAGGCTGAGGGCAGCAGCAGGTGGGAAGGGGGGGAGGGGTCCCAGGGTGGACGACCTCGCATCAGGCCGTGTGCATGGGTTTTTCTCTTTGCACGCGGAGAGCTGCATTTCTCGGCTTTGCCCTCCGTCTCAATCACCTCAAGGTCGGGGACTCAATGCACAGGAACTCTTCTGAGTTTCAGACCAGTCATTGTAATCTTCAAATGAGATTCCCCCCCTGACGGAGGACTCGCGATCATATTAATAGGAAGGCTCGGATTGCATAACTTGACGTCAATTCTGCTTATTATTAGCTCTGAGGACACGTGGAGATGTTAGCAGAGAAAAAGCGGAGCCATGCCTCAACATCATCACACCCGACGCTAGGAGCTGTCTTATGATTTTCTAAGACTGGTTATAATGTCCTCTCCCCACAGTTATATTCCATTCCGCAGTCTAGTTCCGATGAATCCATGGGCACACTTGGTTCGATTTATGTGATAACACTAACATTGATAATTATAGTTGAATTTCTGTGGTTTTTCATTTACTGTTTGAGCATCTATTGAATTTTATTGACTAGCGACCTGTGAGTGCATCGTGTCGGGAACCTCTCAATCGTCCGGGTGTATTGCACATTATATGAACGAGGCATCGAAGAAGGTATAAGCTCGTGAGATAGACGAACACACGACGCGAGTTTAAGGTAGTTGATAGTTCGGAGCGTCGGGTCTACTTCTGGGGAATTAAATATAAAAGGAAAATGTCTTAAGACCAACTTTCAAGAATAAAAAAAAAAATCTTTCGCCGAGAAATAGGCCGCTGAAGAAATAATACTAGCGGTGAATCTTCACGAAATAGCTTTTAGAACATCCAGAACACATTCAAACAAAAGGTGTTAGAACGAATACAAATGATTACTTAAATTTTACGTGAGCCAGCTTTCCGTTCCGTTAGTCGGAACGGAAAGCTGGCTCACGATAGATATAGCAAACAGTGAGGTTTTACCATAAGGTTTCACGATCTATAGAAAAGATAGGCACAATTGACTTGGCGGAGGATATTCTTTGCCGTTAATTCACAACTCAATAGCCAAAGTTATGAATGCGACGAAAATGGCATAGAAAGCTCTTGGTCCAACGTATAGGACTATACCGACAGAAAACTATACGAGTGCTCTTCTACAGACCCCCAGACTCCAATGTAGGTGTTCAACATATCGTAAGCTCGGCGCCAAATATTCACAATCAGCAAAAAGATTATATTTAAATTTGGCGGCCTTCTGGCAATTGATTGGGACCCGTAGAGCGAAGGAAACGGGTTAAGGTAGGTTTTTGGATGGACATAATTACTAATTTAATTTTTTTTTGTGACCCCTAGCAAAACACAACATCCTACTTTACATCAGGTCCCTCTTCAACTCCGAGTACTTTCTTCCTCCCTTCATCCCGTCCAACATCCCTATCCTGTTCCTTCCCTTTCCTCGTCTGCCTAACATCCTCCCCTCTATTACAATCTTCAACATCCCGCTGCCGATCAATACCCCCTTCAGCCACTTTTCCTGCCACCATAGGATTTCTCCCAACCAACCCCTCTCCTCGCCCACCATACCAAGTACTTCCTCGTTTGTTTTCTTCTCTGTCCATTTCACCTTCTCCATTCTTCTCCACACCCACATTTCAAAAGCCTCCAATCTACGTCTATCCTCCTGCTTCAATGACCACGTTTCCGCGCCGTACATAGCTACGCTCCTTATGAAAGTTTTTACGAGTCTTTTCTTAACACCCTTACTCAACGTCCCTGTCATCAACTCCCTCCTCCTTGTGAAATATTCAATAACGGGATACGCATATGTATACCATGCGGGAGAATTATTAAAAAGATGGGTCTATTGAATAAAAAAATGACATGCATGATATCGAAAAATATATACGCTAACAATTCTAATTATCTCCCTTGCGACTCCTGTTAAATCTACGTATTCTGGTCTCTACTTGCACGAGGAAAAAAGAGGGCCGAGTGAAAATGTAACTTGAATGTTTCCAAATATTTTCATAGGTGCAATCAATTAGTTGAATCATCCCATTTCTGCCTTAGTGTTGTTGTCGCGAATCTTGCGCGATAAACACGATTGAATGAATCTATCGGTTTGGTAGTCCATCTCTTTTATTTTGTAATAATTGTCTTTCCTGTTAATGTAATTGGGGGCTGTTTTTCTTGTTGCAGGACTATTTCTATGCCGGATACATAGCCCCACAATTGGTATCTTGTTGATAGATTTAAATCTAGTATCTCTGACTACGAATATTTCAGGTTCCCATCCAAGATTTTGTGGTAAATACGCGACGCACGAGTTCTTTCGAGCGAATATTTCACGATTCTGGCTTCCCTCTCTGAACCTTGCTCAATTCGGTGTTTTAATCTATTTTTTTGCGAATGACACACATGCATATATTCGTGATAAAAGCCAGTTTCTCTGCAGCCCCTGAGCTTTCTCTGAGTATGATCCGATGCGATGGTATTTGACGTGATCTGAAGCGTTCATCCGAACCCCCTTTGGGTGAGTAAGTTGGTAAAGTCTCCTCTTGCTGTTTAGTAATTATGTCTTTGGTATTTAACCACAAACCCAATTATGTATACGATTTTGCAATGTTGCTTTAGTCATTATTTAGTACTTGACGATTTGTGTACCTATTAATAAAAGTAAGAAAGGGTTAGGAGCCTAAAGGAGGGACCATGAGGCCCGCCGGTTGTTGCTTGTTTATGCGATTATTGAAGAAGTCCTTGACCCACGTTATTGCATCGTCATTCACTCCGTACCCTCGCAATCGGTATATCAATTTGGTACGTGGGAATTTATCATAAGTCTTATTAAAATTCATAATTCCCTTTGTTACTCACCTCCGACTTCACAGTAACGTCTATGAAAAGCCCCGCTGGCGTCCCATAAGATCTCATACTTTTCTGAATCTGTGATGTTTGCTGGAAATAGTGGAAGGGCGTGAATCGAGAAATGCTATGGCGTTGCTATCAATGATATGTTTTACGAAATATGACCGATAAGGAAATATTTGAAAAGATTATAAATGAAGCTATGGAGAAGAGCAGAGAAAGTTAAATTGATTGATTGATAACGTGAGAAGTGGGTTTAACATAAGCAGAGGAAGGATTCGAAGATGATAAAGATGAGGAAGGATTGGGACATTAATGGGGTAGAAATTGCATTCAGATAAGGTCAAGAGGAGGAAATGTTGAACGCAAGAGAGGTGAGAGAGAATCGGAATGTTTAAGAGGTATAAAGGGAGAGGCTATGCTCATATGAAAACGAATGCTCAGGATGGAAAGAAATGGCGTGAGTCCAGTTAAAACCTGTCGATAGACATTCAGGAAAGTAGACAGTTTTTCTCCTGTTAAAGAGTGAAAGGGAGAAGAAATTATATATCTCCCTGGAAATGGTTACCGTTTTCAAGAGCACTCCTCCGACTGCCACACGCAGGGCGATTCACTGCACACAGGAAGCGTCAAACCGCTTCCCCCCCTTCCCCCTCCGACGAGAGTCCCTCCGACCGGTCCCGCCCCCATCCCTCCCACCAGTCTCCATCATACTCTTGGCCTCAATTCAAGCGCCCCAATCGATAGATTCCTCGCTCTTTGTGCTCTTCACTTGTTTCGACTGCTCACTCGCTGCTCGGCCATTGACACACGGGGGAGGAGGGAATAACGCTAAATAGCGGAGCGATCTCACTTGGCTAAACACTTTCGCTCTCCTCCCCCCTCCCGCCCCACTCCCACGCAGTGGACGACGTAATCATGACGCGGCAAAGCAGACGCTCCTGCTCTGCATCGACGTAACGTCGCGGCCCAAATTTATTTCCACTTCTGCGAAGCATCGATGTGATACTTATATAGACGAGTACACCCGCGTTTCGGCTCGCGCTGTCTCTCGGGAATCAAACGCAGAGAAAAAGCATTGGGGAAGGTCAGTGCTTCAGGAGGGTTCCGTATTATCGGGAGATGTTTCCGGTCAGGGGCGTAATCCATTAAAATAAAATAGTTGACCGTGACTCCATTTAACCAGTTGTTTTTTTATCCATAATCCTTTGGTCGAAGTAACTGTTTGCGTAATTGTAAGAATCGTTGGATGTCTAGGCACGCCTAGTATTTCCTTGGCAGTGCAACGCCCAGTTAATCCAGTCGCACTTGGGAGAAAATCAAAAATCACTGAAAGTTTTTCTACCGATGCTCTCATTTCACAAAAAAACACCTCACTTCAACTACGATTGCCTATTGGCAAAATAATAATGGCATGGGTCCCCACAAGATTCTGGTACCGGAAGTCGTCAACATCTTTAAACTACGCCGTAAGGCATCGCGAGGATGAGTGGCAGGGGATGTAATGTCACCAGCCATTCTACTTCTACTCCAATATTTTCACATGCAAATTGCACACCGCGATCCATCAAAAGGGCCCGAGGAGGGGAGGGGAGGGAGGGAGGGAGGGGGGGGTGAGTGGACACCATTCATTCCACATCTGATTCACACATTAGGAATATTATACTGGTAGTATCCACTCCACCTACTGCACTAAGAAGACAAATAAGTAAACCCATAAAAAAGGACGGGCATACATACATGCAACGCAGTCACTAATTACCAGAGAGCATTCTGTTCATGCAGGACTGTCAATTCAAAGATTCATTATTTCTACAGCTCCATCTGTATAACATCCCGCCATCCGACGCTTGAGCGCGTGGCGGGGGGTGTTTGCGCGCCAGCCATGAAGTGAGTCGAGGAGGAATGTAACTTTGCATGTTCCCAACTATTTCGCCAGTGCTTACCCGTATCTATCTCATGGTTTTCCATTTGTGTTGTTGACGCGGATATCTTGCGGGGATCTATCCCAAAGCATTGTCACTTCGTCCTTCAATTAATCCTCCCCCGATTTCAACAGAGTTTTTTTTCCTTGGCTCTGGATTGCCGAAATATGTTTAACATTATAAAAAGGCTTCCAATCAAAAAATCTGTACGCGTCATCTCATATTTTAAACAATCGCGTTTTTTGCGATGCACCGCGATGGCCTTAATCATATATCTCTTCCCTCGGCCACGCAAATTGGTCCCTCCCGAAGGTGGGGACGACCCCCATTAATTCGTTTGACCTCCATGCCGAGAGCACTTCGCGGACGTCCGTGTCCCACGCATTCTCCCGGCCTCCACCGCACGCATCCACATGCCATGGACATCTTTGCTTTTAAACCACCGTGATGGCGCGGGTCAAGGAAGGTTACACCAACGAAGGTCACCTGCCATTACTAATTTATTTATTTATTTACCCTGTAAGCCACCGCTAGGGTGTGTGGCAGGGGGTGAATACACACCAGAATAATATTTACCCGAACATGACCATACCGCGGTCGGACAATGTAATCTACAAATCTATCTATCTGTTGTACTCTTAATATCTCTAATTTTACTAACATGAACTCTCCCACCGTAGTACGATGGGGGCAATGATACATTTTCAACATCGCAGCCAAAGAAACGCCCTTCCAATTTATGTGCAAGAGATTAAATCTGAAATTTAACCTTCGCTCCGTGAGTGATTCCCAGCCTAGCAGCTCTCATATTTTGGATACGCTCCTAAGTTTCATCTGCATCTATTTATATAGTTTTATTATCGCAGCATTTAATTTTCGTGAAATAGTCGTGAGTCATGTTCTCTCAGTCCTGGTGCAGAATCACGCCCGGGAAACGTGCTTCCTTTTACTCATCGGTTTTCTCGACAGTTAATTTCCCTCACGATTTCTTGATTCTTATTGAGTGGATTATTCTCCCATTTCCCACCCCCCCCTCCCCCCATGTCGGCGATCAAGCCACATGGGTTCAACAGTTTTGATAGTGCATGCAGACTTGTCGCTTCCAGTGTCCCCAACCCATACCCTCCAATACCGAAGTGGGGTTGACCTCCGTTCGTTCCCAACGATCCTTCGCGGTGGCTTCTTCTCGTGACCTGGACAACAGCAATGTTAGATCCTTCCCTCGCAACGTCCAAAGCACTCGACACGTATTCTAATGTGAGGTCCAACCGACGCAAAATTACACCTCACCCCGATATAATGTATGCCATCGTTGGCCAACATTCGTTCGATGAACTCAAGATTCTTTCATTTAAGGAACCGGCATTGCGAAGGTCGTCCGGGGAACGGGATGGCGAATCTTTCCTGTCGGGGAGCAATTTTGAAAAACCAAGATTTTGGGGAAAAGTTAGTATACTTCACCACCCCATTGTTTTTTTTTATTCCTCTCGTTATTGTTCCCAAGCTCGAGATGAGAGGCATTGTTGCCGTTAGGGGACGGAGGGGAAGGGTGAAAGGGGGAGAGCGGTGAAAGCCGCGGGAGGGGAGGGAGAGAGTTGCCGTTGCCCGCCTTGGCGAATGAGCGACGCGCCGGCTCCTGATGTAGGTCGTGGATATGTGTGCGTGTGTGTGTGTGTGTGTGTGTGTGCGTGTGTACCTCCCTCCTCCTTTCTCTCCAGCCCCCTCCCCTCCCCTCTCCGGTTCTCCAGCTGGAGAAAGGGGCTGGCGACGAGACGCTGCGCAATTTTGCCGGCAGTCGTTTTCGTCCTCGCGCGCCACCTGTAGGCCATCGTGAGACAACGCGAGGGGATGAGTTTCCCTGGAGGGAGCGGGAGGGGTAGGGAGATCAAAATGTATGCATCGCCAATTTGTTCATGCTTATCCGTCGAGCGGGCCCTGGACATTTGCAGCTTCACTATTACTGAGTTACAGTTACCTGTAGTTCGCTGTCATACAACACAAGGGTCATCATCATTCCTCAAAACAGTTCATAGTGCGCTTCATCTCTCGAGTCTCCGTTCTCTGGCAAAGTACAGGGTTCGTCCGGAAAATAAGTGTACTGAGCTCAGGAAAAAAAATGTATTACACTTTTACATATCTTAAGCTAATATTCCTCAAAATAGGACCCTTGTGAGTCGATACACTTGTTCCAGCGGCGTTCCCATTCCTGGAACGCTCCCGCGAAGGCATCATCGGGAACCTCTCGAAGACACGTCGTCACGGCCTCTTTGACGGCGTCCGAAGTCCCGTATCGCGTTCCTTTCAAACTCCTCTTTATCTTCGGGAACAGAAAGAAGTCCGGTGGTGCCAAGTCCGGGCTGTAGGGCGGGTGCGGCAGCGTTGCCACGCCGTGCTTGGCGAAGAAGTCCGACACGACAAGCGCGGTGTGAGACGGCGCATTGTCGTGATGCAGCCGCCAGATGTTTTTGATCGCTGGCCGGACGCGGGCGACTCGTTTTCGAAGCCTGTCGAGCACTTGGACGTAAAATGCAGCATTTACAGTTTGTCGTTCAGGTACAAATTCGTAGTGGACGACTCCCCTTTTGTCAAAAAAGACAATGAGCATCGTCTTGATCCGAGATTTGCTCATGCGAGCTTTCTTTTGACGGGGTGATGAAGGGGGGGTGCCACTCCGCACTTTGTCTCTTCGACTCCGGGTCGTACTCAAAGATCCACGTCTCGTCACCCGAAACAACGTTCTCTAAAAAATGTGGATCATTTTTGCAGTGATCCGCAAGTTGTGTCGCGATTTCCAAACGATTGAGTCTTTGATCATCACTGAGCACTTTCGGCACCAACTTTGCACAAATTTTTCGCATCTGTAATTGCTCCCTAATAATCTCGTGCACCATTATTTTTGGCACATTACACTGCTCTGCTATCATCCGAACACTAAGACGACGATCAGAGTTCAGTACATCGCGAACTTTTCGCACATTTTCGTCGGTGAGTGTCTTTGATGGGCGTCCAGGCCGTGGTTCGTCGTCGACCTCTTCTCTGCCCTCCACGAACACCTTGTGCCAGCGAAAGATCATGTTTCTGGACATAGCTGACTCCCCGTAAGCCTGGTTAATCATACCGACAGTTTCGGTAGACGATTTCCCAAGCTTTACCGCAAATTTGATGGAATAACGCTGCTCCAAAAACTTCGGCATCGCGTTCCGTGACGTGGGTCGAGCGTGGAGGTTCGCGTTAACAGAGCTCCTCACTACACCACAGCTCAGAGCCGACTGCCTTTTTCAGCGTCGCTTGCCAACATACCCCCCTCCAATCGCAGCCCATCAGAGCGGTGCTGGGCGCGCCTGGAGCGGCGGGAAAAAATCAGTACACTTATTTTCCGGACGAACCCTGTATGCTACGTATAAATGACGCCCTCGAGCCATCCGCTCAGTGCGCGACAGGAGGTGATTATGGTCGAAATGGTTTCACTTAAATGTTGGACACCAATAGAACTGTTAAATAGACGTAATTGGAATTATGAAAATAATGTTTAGAACAAATTACGATGTCTACGTTTACAATACCACACCGCTCACGTAAAGCGAGCCGGGAGAATAATGAAAAATTAAGATAATTTTGTGGGAAAGCAACTGTCATATAAATATGCGCAATACCCCGCAAGCCACCTCAAGAGCGTGTGGCGGGGGGTGTTAGGCCATCAACAGTATACAGCAAAATCCATCCAACAGTACTTATATTACATAGTGCTATTGTGTATCCACATTATTGCCAGTTTACGCAATATTATAAGTTCGATAACGGGATATCTCGACGGCATTGGCCTCTTAAGAAACAATCAGCACGGATTCAGAAAACCCCATTCATGAGAAACCCAATTAGGATTACTTACACATTACTTACTTTTATAGGGCGAGAGTGGTAGGCAAGTGGATGCGATTTTTGTGGATTTTTAAAAGGCATTTGACAAGGTTCCCCGCGGTAAATGATTCATAAATAAAAGTTCGCAGGCATAAATAAGAGCGCAATTAATTGGGTTGAAGACTTTCTGTCAGAGCGGGAATAGAGGGTAGTTAGCCCTTGACCAGCGTGCAAGTGACCTCTGGTGTACCTCAGGGAAGTGTAATCGGTCCCCTGCTCTTCTTGATTTTTGTGAACGAAACGTAACAAATGCTCGAGGATAAATTAGTTAAAAAGATCCGCGGGTTTACTGTTAAAACGTTCTGGAGTTGACCTAGAAGTGGTTGGTAATACTTAGGTGTAAGTATAACAAACAGCTTGGAGGCAGACCTCAGATACGTAAAATCTGCGCTCAAGCAAATGAAATATTGGTATTAATTTGGCATTAAAATTCTCCCTTATTCTCTTCTCACCTCTAGCAGCTCCCAGCCAAATTACTAAAAAGGCCCGCCACGCTTAATTACTTATCGTAACAATTTTGGACAGATCTGGCATCCTTTCTCTGAAGTTTATCTCATTCTTTTATCAACGAACGCTCCAATGGAGTAGAAATGATTGCGACGTATTGCAAATGAAGCATAACTTAAGATAAATAACACATCTCTTTAACTTTAGCAATTTCATTTCCCCACCATCGGTTTAATGAATAGCATGACTCCAGTGTTTAGAAATGAACCATCTACTCCTACCTCAGTCGGAGTGTAAAAAGTGGTGCGAAAATTGGTTCGAGCGCAAGCAAAAGTGTATTGATTATCATGGAGAATACTTCGAAAAACAATAAAGCTATTTTATACAGTCAGTTTCTATCTTTTAATTCTTAGGCTGAAAATATAAATAGCAACCCTTGTATTGTATAATTTATGTTCACTTATTTTGAGCCAAAATTTCAAAACTTCGCATTTCTTATGTTCAGTTCTCTTCCCGATTCCCCTCACCAATTCGACATTTAGTCAAAATCGCTAGAAAGAAGCCCGCAATCTGCTGGGATGCCTCATTTCCCTCCATTTGGAGACGCCCGATGTTACGAGAGGCTTTCATGGTATTTTTGTGAGAGGCCTTGTCGCAGCACTTCCTTTAATCAGAAAATAGTACATTGAATTAATAACCTATATAGTCAAGCAAAACGTAAACAAGTACCATATAAAATATTTGTGATCGAATCAAAACTTTATTAGAGTATTTCACATTTTCCGGATTCAAATCTGAGCTCACATTCTCCTCGTGAAAATAGATGAGCTACCATTAACTTTTCCCTTTCCTATCAATTTCCTTTAATCACGTTTTTCTCTGATAGCTCTATAGCTAATATATTATACGACAGAAGGTTTTACTACTTCCATTTGAGCCAACTATAATCTGTTCTCTCCTAGCATATTTTTTACAGTATGTTCCCAATGCTAGAGCATTTTTAAATCCATCCTTTTTATAATGCATTGTTTTGTAGCATCGTTTTTGTTTGTTTCTGAGATATATTTATTACTTAATGTATACAAAGTGAACTTTAAAGGGCTATCTTTAAATTTTCATTGATTTCAATTTAATTGTAGGATTCAAAGAAATTTTTTTCTTATGACAAAATAAAAATGAATTCCACGTACTTAATCATTTGCATTTATGGAGCATGAATTTTCCTAATTATCAATTATGGATGCAGTTTCTTAAAAGTGTAATTCGGGGGGTTCTCCCACGGTGAAAGACTTTGATCACCGAGCTCAATGAATTTCCATGCATTATCCTCTAGTTTTTCTCTCACAACACAACTTTCACGTGAGGTTTATGGAGAAAATATATTTTTCATACTATTCTAGGAAACTAACATCGATAAATATTCTTGCAACACAATTCCTAAATCTAATACAAGGAGGCAACTTAGGCCTGAATATAACGATTGTCAAATCTGTTCATTAGAAGGATTCAGCACGTCATTCACACAGCGAAACGCTGAAACACACAGCTTTAAGCGCAGGGCGTAAATGTAGCTTGCCATGATTTCAAATCCGGCCAAATCCTTTCGGCAGCCGAATTTCGGTCTTCGTTGAAAGTCGCGTCGGAGGGAAATGATCGTCCTTCATGTTTTTATCTCTTAACACTACCTTCGCTTCATTTCGCCCGTTTATGCCTCTCCAGCAGCAGGACCAAACGGCATCTCGCCTGCCGGGCAGAAACAAATCCGCTAAGGCGACTGATTCGCTTCGGTAGGAGTCAAACTGGGCATGGAAAATGGCAGCAGTGTCAAAAGAAGGGTGGAGAGGGAAAGGTTGGGAGTCGAGATAGTTCTGCAGTCGAGAGGCGGAATAATAGGACGCCTTTCCCTCTCGCTAGACACGCCTACTTCGCCTTCCTTGGATACTTGGATGGATCACCAGGAAAGAGCGAGCACCGAGTTGGATCCAATGCCCTAGATCCCAAATGCAGCCCGTGTGCTACAATACGCCCTGCCAGCCATCTTGGCAGAGTCCTTAGGAAACGTTAAGAAGGCTTAAATTTGGTGGAAAACTAACTGCGATAATTCCAATTATACGAGTCGATCGTGAGCAGCTATGCGGGAGAACATTCATGCACGCCGCGTGATTCTTGTTATTATTTTCCTGAATAGTATGACAAGGAGCTGGACGGGGGTGGAAGTTTTAGATGCTCAAAAATCCACGGCTTAGTCAGCAAATGTGTTATGATGGATTATCTTTTTCTTTTACTTTCCTTTCATTACTTAAATTCATCGCATTTTTTAGACTTGTATTTGTCGATGTCTTTAAACTCTCTTCCTCTATACCCTATCCCTATCATCTGGTGCTTACACCCCCTGCCAGGCAGCTATTTGCTGCATCGCGCGGTTTTTGCGTAGTTGTAGGTGCCATGATTTCGTAGTGATGGCCTTAAACTTTTCTGTAGAATTAAGCTCAGTAAAGTCTACCCTAATTCAGGATTTTTCGGAGTTAACGTTGAAAATTTTGCATTGAAGAGAAAATAAGGACCATACTTGTTTATGATAAGACTTTTTGCAATTATTTCCATCCCATTTTTTCTCATTGAACGAGCCATCTTTTTTATTTTCCATTTGTCTCAATAAAACTTTCAATATCTTCACCGAAATCGACTTAACATGCTAAGATTAAGAAACGTGTTTTTATGCTCAGCACAGCAAGCATCTCAAACCATTTGATGCATGCCAATTCCTTCCCCTTTTAAAATTTGTTGCATATTTTTTGCGAGATGAAGTACCTACTTGCCATTTGCGGGATATTTACCAAAAACATCATGTAAGGGGCGAGAAAATTGGCGAACTCAAGAACCTCTTTTTAAGTGTCCTCATGAATTTTATTTTGATCCGATAGACCCTTGGTTGAGAGAGTGTGTCTTTTGAAAGTACTGTAAATGTTCTTGCAATCATTTCCTAACGAATATTTCATGAAATAATTTTCATTACAATGAAATGCGCCTTCTGTTGTCGAACATTTACTCACAATCTCCAGACCATACCACCCCAAGTGGGCGTACAGCAGCATGCAGGCATCACGTCCACTTGCCTCTTTTGAAGTCACTTACCGAAGGCACACGTGACTTATGCGTGGATGTTCATCTTCCCCGCTCCCACGACGCCCACTTGCTCCCCTCATCCCATTCGTTCCACTCACTTACAGGTTGTGATTACCATCGAGCGGAACCGTCGACTTGAGGCAGTCTTCTTAAAGGTTCTTAGAAACTCAATCGACATCAGTCCTCTTAAAAGTTGCTAAAACGTCAATTGGGCGTGGTGCAACTGATATGAACTTTGAAAAACATGTAAACTTACCGTATCACTAATAATTGGTCTCATTCTACGAGGGATATTCGAAGGGTAAAGGCTATTCGGTCAAAAAACATACATTTTTCAAAAAAAAAAAGGTTTTAACTGACGGTTTTAAGTTTGCGAATATATTCTATTGTTTCAGGCTTCACTTCGTGGAAGTATTTAATATCCATTACTAAAAAAGAAATAAAGACTCGTACTTTTCCACAGATTTTATTATACGGTACAACGCGTTTCACCGACTTGCGGCATCATCAGGTACAAATTTGCAAAACAGACAGAGCAAGCATATATACCCTCAGGACAGAGTGGGGGCGGGGAGGGTTGGAAGGATTTGAGGGGGGTGGGGGCTCGCAGGTGCGTTGATGGATTGTTTTGACCATTTCCAGGCTAATTTCTCGGAGAGGAGTGGGGAGGGGTATGGGAATAATTGCTCATTACAAAGTGTCGTGTTGGGGTTCACCAAGTGCCTTCTAATCTCTAATTGCTCGAGAGCGTCCATTTTTAATCCTTTTGGGAGTGTGTGAAATATCTCTGGGACAAAGTCACTGCTGTGGTTGAATTCTAGTAAAAAAAATCAAATCCTTCCAACCCTCCCAAAGGGAAGAGGCGGGAAGCGTCCGACCAATCAGACGTGACCTGAACTCCCGACCAAACTATATAAGGCGGCCAAATACCTGAGTAACGACATGCCCTGAAGACGATGGACGACTCGGCCATCGAAACGTCGGCAAACCTACGAACGTGGACCCGGTGGGAGACCCGAATAATCTTGGAAAATATTTTAAAATGAATTCGACTGAATAATCTCAGTAGAATCAATAGCCTAATCGATATAATTATATTAATTGCATTCGAATAAAAGACAAGTACACTATATTTGGAAACCCTCTTCTAAGAAAGTTCTGGTCTTTTTAATAATGGCGGATTCCCTTTAAAAAGCAAATGCGCAAAAGGAGCGGAGCGCCGTAATAGTCTTCTTCAGTTATGTTATTCAGAAATGTTGGAAATGAAACCTGCCATCAGTAAATACATCTTATGAACAAGCACACCAGTGTTCATTTCTTTGAACTGTCCAACTCGTCCATGTATGGGTAGATTGTTACTAGATATTTTTCCATTTCCCCTTCGGACCCAATATCCTCCCTCATCACTTCCCCTTCCCACCTGGTGCTTCGCCCTCTGCCACATACATCTTCCGTGAATCGCAGGGGTATTCATGTCGATTTCGATGCATGGGTATGGATATATCCCATGCACGAAATACTTCAACAGCTCCATATCCCATTCACCACCATTTTAGTTTTCTTCCTCTGGATTTTCCATCGATAGTCCCGATAATTCTCGTGATGCCGTTCCCTGTTCGGTGTTTCTGTTTGCCGCCGTGGTGCTCAGTGGTGCACGCAGTCTCCCTCCCCTCCAAAACACCACGGCGAGCCGACGCCCGGCGGTGCAGCGCAGGACATCGCTCCCTCGTGGGATGCGGGGTGGATGGCGGGCGGACGGGCCGGGGGGGGGGGGACGAATGGGGACGACGAGGCGAATTCCTGAAGTGATCGCCGCGTGGGAAACGCTGTGGGGGGGGAGACCAAAGAGAAGAGCTTCTTTGGGAGAAATGCCTCCTACTCCTTCCTTCAAAGTTGCAAATTGGATCGATATCTCGTTTCACGGATCGCCTTTTGCTTTATCTTTTATGCCCCATCCCTCCCTTCTCCCCCCCCTTGGCCTCATGCCGGGCTCCTCACCCCTCCCCCCTGCCCATCACCCTCGCTGTTACATGCAAGTCCTCCTCCCCGCCCTCGCACCTCTCGTAAAAATGCCATTCAAGGGATTAACGTGAGGTCTCGGGGGTGTGTCTGTGTGTGTGTTAGCCTCCCAACGCAGTGTGCTCGCTGCCGGTTTACAGCTCCTCGGGAGAATTTAATAACTCAATAAAAGTACATTGTAATTTATAGGTTACGAGGACTGATCCCTTCGGCTCATTTGAAACTAGGGTGTGCATGTAGATAACGTACGGGCCGCAAAACTAGAGAGCTTGCCATAAAATGCTTAATTAAGTACCAGCTCCGATATTGGTCGTGACATATTCATTACTCTGTTGAAGTGCATTATCGCCATACGGTAGAATAAAGTTTTCGCGGAAACCGCAAGATCATATGTACTTTTGGCACACTTTGATGGGGTGAAGATCTATCCTCGTCGATCTCTGTCAACTGTTCCGTAGGGTGGCTGCATCTTTTAAGAATATCAGTAGCATCATCACATGGCAGGTGCCCTTGAGCGACTGCTATTTCACTTGTATGCTCTCATTACATGTCGTATATGCTCTACGCGGGTCTCGCGGATTATATAATGAATCAAACCATGAAGCGAGATTGAGTTGGCCAAAACAAATATACTATATATATAAATCTATTGTAAAGGACACACCCACTCGTAGTCCGACACTTTCGATGTCGGTGTTTGGCACAACCACCTCTCTCTGAGGACGGAAGGAACTGAGGAGAAGGATGAAAGGAGAGAAATGCAGCGGAGGCAAGGGGTGGGAGGAAGGTTTGGGAAGGGTGGGATTGAGATGGAAAGGGTTGGGAGAGGAGAGGGGAATGAAACATTTTGGAGGGTGGAGTGAAAATGCCTGATATTAAGTCCAGGGAAATTAAAGGCATCCAAGAGCCAAATGTTCACTTGCTCTCGTGACTTTAGTTTGGGCTGCGAGTCGGAGACTGGGAGAGAAACTAAAATTGAGACGCTATGCAAGCAGCATTTGTTTTTATGGGATGCGTGCTTCAGAATTGGGAGCATGGCAGACAATGAAGAATGTACACCGGAGGTGTTTATTGGTTCTATTGTCAAGGGGCGAGGCAAGTAGACCAATGCAGAAGGCGGGGCATAGCGGGCACTTTAGGAGATATTGCCGGAGATTCAGGAACTTAGCTTTTAAAAAAAGACACGTTTTACAACTTACTTATTACAGGGTATGGGAGTTGCTTTGGTGCGGGATGAGAATGTAATAAATGGGTTGGTTGATCTGAGATCTGATAAATTAGCGAAGCATTTCGATGTAACTGATGAGCATTTGGGAAAAAGATTCGTTTGTGTTGAAGGAAAGTTTAAGACTATATGCATCTATTTGGATTCTTTTGTCCAATGGATTTGCAGACTATCCTCGCTGGAGGAAGGAATGGTGTAGTTTTAAGAGAAATTTATCAATGGAATCTGGATGGTTGCAGAGTCTGTCTTCCTGCGTGGAAAAGGGTAAGGGATGGAGCCCGTTTGACATGATATGTGTGGTAGATATTATAATGGTGGTGTTGTTTTTGGTTGGTTATACATTATACATACATGTGTGCGGAGAGGGGGTCGCGGTAGTCCAGTGGGCAGAGCGTTGGACTGCCGACCGGAGGGTCCCGGGTTCGATTCCCGGGTAAGGCTCTCTGGGCAACTGCAGCTCCACCCAAGCTGTATGATTTTTCAGGTACCAGACCTTCTTGGGAAGCCGTAACCGCCAAAGGGAAAGGAACTTGCCCCACTGATGTGTGAATTTCACACGACGTCGGGCGAAGTACTGGGTGATCTCTACCATCACCTACTAAACCGACTTTCGGGTTGATTACCATGTTTATGGGATATATATATTATTATTAGGTAATCTACCGGTTAAGGTAGGTTTTTGGATGGACACAGCTACTAAAAAAATATTTTGTGACTCCTAACAAAACACAAAATCCAGTATCCTACTCTGCATCAGGTAACCTCTTCATCTCTGAGTACTTCCTTCCTCCCTTCATCCCGTCCTACATCCATACTTCTCCTCACTCACATTTCAAAAGCCTCATGTCTACGTCTATCCTCCTACTTCAATGACCACGTTTCCGCGCCGTACGCTCCATATCATAGTTTTTACGAGTCTTTTCTTAATATCCTTACTCAACGTCCCTGTCATCAACTCCCACCTCCTTGTGAAAGCTTCTTTGCCTAGCGCAGTTCTTCTCCTTACGTCCCTACTACTTTGACCATGTTGGTCCAAACATAACCGGGATACGTAAACTGTTCTACCTGTTCTAGTTTTTGCCCTCCTATTTTAATATTTAGCTTAGCCTTTTTCTTTCTGGAAAGACCCATAACCTTTGTTTTATTAATATCGATTCTCATCCCATACCTGTCGCACTGAATTTTTATTTCACTCAGCAATGCTTGCAACCACTTGGCTGACTGACAAACTAAAGCTTGGTCATCAGCAAACCGAGCTGATTTTACGAATTCCCCGCCCACTTTCATTCCTACCTCCAGTTCTTCCCACGCCTCTTTGATCATTGCCTCTGCATACAGGTTGAACAGAAACGATGATAATGGAAAACCCTGCCTTACACATCTTTCTAACACTGCCCATCCTGACTCCCCGTTCCCCACTCGCGCCTGAGCAGTCTGAGACATTTACAGGTTGCGGATTAGCCTCCTTTCCCTCCAATCTATTCCTACTTTCTGCAATATACTCATTAGTTTTTCCCAATTCACTCTATCAAACGCTTTTTCGAAATCTACGAAACAGGCAAATACCTCCTGGTTGTATTCTATATTCCTCTCGATTAAAAATCTCGTTACCGCAATGGCATCACGCGTACCTCTCCGTTCCTAAACCCAATCTGATCAACCCCTAAGTAATCATTTGCCCTACTCCCAATCCTTTTGTTTATATATATATATATATATATATATATATATATATATATATATATATATATATATATATATGTATTCATGCATATATATATATGCATTTATGTATATATAATTTATTATATAGTTATAATTGCACACACACACAGACACACACATACCGAAAATGAGCGCTCTTCAGCGACGACACAAACAAAAGCTTAAACCTAAACTTCAACACTTAAATAAACATAGAAAAAAAGGATAAAAATATGTTTGGCGCTTCGACGGGCTGGTCGTTATTTTCAAATCTAAATTTGGCTTAATTGCCAAACTTGTGGTCATTATTTAATCATAAACTTTTAATCCTTTGTGTATCTTCCTTAGGGAAGCAACGGAATACTATGTAAGCTATAAACAATTAAGTTAAAGTATTTAAGTAAATTAAAGCTCCCTTTTTAAATTAATTCCATCGTTTGAATTGCATAACTCCCATTTCATTAAAAGGTAATAACTACTAATTGTTGATGGCGTGGAAGAAAGCCAAACGCGTGTGTGGAGGTGGGTGTATGTGTTGACAATTGCAGATGCAGACCACAACGCAATTTGACCGGAGAACGAACATTAACTCCCCACCCCCCTTTATTTACACATCTTTTTCCATATGTTTTTGATTTGTGGCCTATTATACATTGAATGCATCAGTTTATAGAATGGACGGTTGAATGCAAGGGCTTCCCGCGCCGCGAAGATGCGTTGGAGAGTGTTTGCGGGACTGTGCAGCCAGAGAGCGAAAGTTTGTCCTCGCGATGAAGCTCCATTTATTTTTTCAGCTTGGCGCCATTGCGTCACGTGTCTCGTCCGACATATTTCTTGCGGCTCTCGTCCACGCAAGAGGCGAGGGCCCATTAACGGCTTTCATCTTCCGGGAAGTGATGCAGTGCGACCGATGGGCTCGCTTTCAACAGCACGGGCTGATCGATTGGCGTGCCTTTCCTATTCAGAGGTATTGCAATATTTCCGGTGAAACAGAGCGTCTGAGTTGATTTGCAGATAGCCTTGAATCCTGGACGGGAGGGAAAAAATCCGTGAATGTGAAATTT
>NW_027286763.1:6389328-6425039 GCF_022747635.1 Hetaerina americana | reverse complement strand
ACAGTGCACATGCATACATACATGCACAAGAAGAACAGAGAGGAGGCAAGATGCTCTTATGCAGGTACACGATGGCACTTCAAGATTACCATCACACATGGGCTAGTTTCACCCCATGCATACAACGAACATCGCCGCACTCCGTCCATAATCACGCACACCGTCCAAATCACGTACAAAACAATATTTTTAAGAAGTACCATAATATAATAATCACTGACCAATTAAGTTTTTCAACCAGTGGCTGCTTAACACTTATTCTCAACACTCCTAAAATTGGATGGAAAGGGATCAAACAAACCTTCTGGCAGCTGGTTCCATTCGCCAATAGTTCTGTTTAAAAAAGAGTCTTTTTTCTTATTTGTTTTTTTCGTCCTTCTTTATATTTTAAAACTGTGGTCATTTTTTCCCTAAAATTTTGGTTTCCCTCAATGAGAAGGCTTTCCTGACTTCTCCGGAATCTTGCCCTATTCCGCCATTCTCCATCCATTTGATTCCTCGTGCCGTACTTCACAGACGCTCCCTCCACGTTCCCAACTGTGTTATGTGTACTCCCGTCCCTCTCTCTCTCTCTACTTCCCCTCCATCAGCCAAATCTATACACAATTGCGCTTCTTCCCCCGACCTCTAATCCAGCAAACCGCCGCGAGGGTGTGTGGCAGGAGGGTTTGGCCATCAGAGTAACCGGTGATTGATTATTAGCTTTGAGTATAGCTCTCAGAGAGATGGAATCGTCAAGCATGACGGTTTTCGCCCGAGAGGTGTGCTCCGGAGAAATGAATCCAACAGTCAATCAGCCATCATTACCTCTCAACTTCTCACTCTGGTCTCGCCTACCAAAGTTACGCAACAATAAAATTTTTCCCTCTGCGAAAGCGTTTAACTATATGATTTGTGTTTATCTAATAGCATAAGTTGTACTTGTTGTAATTCACGTAGTGCATGAGTATCCAATAATGTTATCATTCTTCTGGTCATTCAAACGGCTACTAGTTGATCCTAGGTTGAAATACAGGTTAAATTTACTGCGTTACTTTTAGGCAGGTCAGTCATCTGTTAAAGGCATATTACATGCGTAAAATCAGGTAGATTTATTGTAGAACGGATAGATTCAATATGCCGTTTTTTCTTTGTACCATGAAAAACAAAAATGGATATGACAGCAATCTCGTAAAAGATGATTAGATTTGATAGTCTATACCAATATGTATTGGTACATATTTGTAGTTATCCTGCATGTTAATTTTTTATTTAATTGACCCATCTTTTTAAGAGTTCTACCGCATGATTTGAATATACTATAAGTACCCTCTGGTGGGTCGCGGTAGTACAGGGGGTAGAGCGTTGGACTGCTGACAGGAGTAGCCCGGGTTCGATTCCCGGGCAAGCCACGCTGGGCACCTGCAGCTCCACCCAAGCTATGTGATTTTTCAAGTACCAGATGATCCTTGGAAACCATAACCGGCACAGGGAAAGGAACTGGCCCCCTTAATACCCTGATGTGTGAATTTCACAAATCAGGGTAGGGTAAACTCAAAAATCACCCACCAAACTGACCTTAGGGTTGATTACTGTGTTTATGGTTATCCTATTATTGAGTATTGTTGTATGTAAGTACTTTCTTTTGTGCGATCAACTTTGTTTCAATGAATGATAAAATTAATATTTGTGTAGAGGTGTCATGATGGGGATTGCTCATCCATGGCTGGTGACCTGACACCCCCCACCACACGCCCTACGCATTTCCTTATGGCTTGAACCACTCTTATATTTTTGAACTTATATTCTCTCAAATGCAATTTGTCGGTTGGGTAAAAATAAAATCACTCAATATTTGTTTGTTATAGACCCTTAAAGGGCTAATGGCATTAAGATTTCCCGTTATAATAATTCAGATTGAATTATAATGTAAATAGACTTTAAATAGGTCTTTTATTTTATATGATCCCCTGGAAAAGTTATCCCGCGCTTCTTCCCATGATAACTTACTGGGTATGGCCTCCGATGAGGTCAGAGACCGAGTTAGTCATTTTGAAGACGGCGTGTGCTCGGCTTGGTTTGGCGCAATCTTCGGAAATGTATTTGTCAAATACTGTGGCTTTAATCAACTTGAAATCCCTGAGCTTCTGACCCTAGGAGTATTTTCTCCCTTTGCCGGCGGCACGTGTATGCTAGGGGATTAGTTTCGGTGAACTATGGTGAGGGCTGGGATTGATAGGCGAGTGAGAGGGGTCCCCCGAGCTGAGGGCGAAGTGCGAGTACATGGAGGCGAATCCGAAGGTAGTCACTGGCGACGCCGCAGTCAACGGAACTCTCTCTCCACCGTGTTTGTGGGTTGGACGACCCTTAAAAGTAGACTGACTGACGTTTGCCCTTCGGATTCGTGTTGACCAATGAAATGACAATCGAACTACGTACCAACAATCGTCATAAGATGGCAAGAGATGCTTATTGCCCAATTCCATAACACCATTATAATAATTCTGATATTATGTCGATTTTACACTGATAATTTTTAATTTTATAAAATATATTCACAATATTTGAAAGAAAGGGTGGCATAGGTAAAGCCTGACTGTAAAATTTAATGTCCATAAAAATGTTAGAATATTTATATATTGCCAAGTATTTTAATAAGACACAATCCCCAGGGCTAAAAATTATCGGAGGAAAAATCAAGAATCGAAGGTAAAATACAAATTAAAATCATAACAACGATGTTCTATCGTCTTTTGTTTGCATAAGAACAAGGAGCTTTTTTAAAATTTTATCCCATCACGAGAGTCTAATCTTTAGTGATTTTTTGACGCCCTCTTTGAAATCTTTGAAATTTCACGAAGTCGATAGCTAAAATAGCCTCCCGCATTCCTTGTCTGTTTTCAATATAAAATTTACTAGAATATCTTGAAAAGCTGACATTAGGATCAGGTTGGGGGATTTTGAAATGTGGGTGAGGAGAAATTTGAAAAGTGAGGTGAAATTGACAGAAAAATTAATCGGACTTTCGGCCGCGTTGAGAATTACGATTCAGTCCTCGCGATTCATAAGCACTAATCCTTTCGCAAATGGTTCCACAATCGACATACCAGAATTCATAGATTCATTACTCGCCTCATGAAGTGCAAATATAATTTATTTAAAAATTTGGTCTTACTTTCGGAAAGCCACCAACCAATTAATATTTAAAAAAAACTAGTAATTATAGCATGAAGAATTTTCTTTAAATCAGTTTTGTGCCTTGAAGATCTAATTTCATGTACCTCTTCGTCCACACAATACTCCGCAAGCTGCCGCAAGGGCGTGTGGCGGGGGGTGTTAGGTCACCAGACATGCATATACAGTCACAATCATTACACCTCTACATAAATATTAGTTTGATCATGCACTCGAACAAGGTTAATCACATTGTAATTTCAAGTAAGTCTCCCCGGTGAGTGATTTATTCCAGAAGAAAGTTTTAAAATCATTGCGTGAATAAAGAAATGATTAAATTTAGTATCATCAGCATTTATTAATGTTCCAAAGAAACTTCGGGAGATGCCGCAACAGTAACTTTTAACGGAGTCATCCGCTAATGTGCATTTCAATGCAACAATTTCAGAGGGTAAAAATCATTCGCCTTGACTGGGATCCCAGTAAAAAATGAAAATGAAATGTGAAAATGTTGCATTTATTAACGGAACTATTTGGTGGAAAAGTGCTTAACCCTTGCTTTATTTGGATTCCTTCCGCTGTATCAACCTCGGAATGGTGCGTCTTGTCAATTATTTAAAACAAAATAAAAAAAACGCAACTTACACCCTGGGTTTATTCAGCGAATGATCGTCACCTTCGGCATAAGTCTCGGCGTGATCGTCTCTCGATGCGGAAGGAGTGTGAGATGGGGGAAAATGAAGAGGGGAAAGGGGATGATTAGGAGGAGGGGGTGTGAAGGCCGGGGCGAGGAGGGAGGTTGGGGCGAGGAGGTCGGGGGAGTGAAACCGGTTTCGTCACGTCACCGACGCAAGCATAATTGCCTCATGATTTTTTGGAGGTGCAGTAAACTTTATGGCAATAAATTATTGAACGAAAATACCTCAAAGTTACCAAACAGCGAATTGTATTTTTTTTAGCACAACTCGTAAATTAATTTCTATAAATAAATGAGTAAGAACTTTTAATATTATATTTATCCCAATAAATTGATAGTTTAACTTGGCGTTTAGCCATGTATATTGACATCTGAGTTGATAACGTGATTTACCTCTCATAAATCAAATATATGTCGCAAAATATAAATTTTAATACAAAATTCTTTTCACAGGTATATGCTCCATTTTATCTTCCCTTTTATCTACGTGGGTGTGCTACAAGGAGGAAAATCAAAGCTTTCGATTTGAAGGTTTAGAGTGCCAAGAATAATAAAATGGAACATTTTTTGAGCTGCATGCTATGTGAATTATTAAGTCGTTAACCATACTTCCTTCGAGGACGTATCGATGACACATTTTCAAATTAAAATGTATAACAGTTTTTAACGAGAGAAAAATGAGTTTACGAGCTAAAATGATAACACATTAAAAATGCAATATTTTACAAGAATTTTTTATCGATTGAAAAACAAATTCAACCACCCAAATTAAAATAAATTTACATGTTTATATTTTATTTGCTTATTTATAGTTTTTTTAGCAATTGCATAACCAATTTCACCTCGTGCATGAGTATTCTTATAAGCTTTAACAATTAATCATGATCGCTTAACTATTGAGTTGTCATTTAAAGTACACAAGCGGGAATATTTTACAACTTAACCATTTTCAGCCACTGCATACATATTTACATAAATATAATATGAATATTAATTCACATTAATACAACAAATCCATTGTTTGGACCAGTAATATCAAGAAGTATTGTTGGAGCCATAAGTGCGCTAAGTACTTAAAAAGTAACATAACATTAGCAACTTAATCGGTATATTTTGCGTATTTTTGAGAGGAATTTCAAAATCTCTCTGGCGAAACACATAGTATAAGGGCGTCGTATTTCGATGATATCTCAAATTATGGCCAAATACGGTAAATTATTAACTTGCTCAATTTCTACTTTAGTATGAGCTGAAGTATGCAATTTCATGATAGAAGAACTAAAGCTGTATTTTATAAAAGAAGAACTGAAGAATGAAAAATATTTCTCCGAGAAAATGTTGAAACAATGAAAAAAATGAAGGAATAAAAAATAATGAGTCTCTTTTAGTCCAGAACAAGCTAACTAACCATCCTTGCTTATTTCAAATGAGATGCGTCAATAATTATCAAGAGAAATATCTTTAAAGAACAGGAGATGAAGCGGCTGGACGTCCATCCCTATCGTGGGGAATCGCTCGGCTGGTGACATCCCTGTAACGAGCAGCGCTAACTTTCATCGATCGCCTCCTCCGGACCCAAGTGAAGTTAAGCCAGCGCATTGAATTCAATGGGGCAAGTTAAGCGGAGGCGAGCGGATTCGCCTCCCGCCCATCCCAGTGCCAGGAGCGGATAGAAACGACGAACGGCCGACGGTCGGCGCGAGCGGTGGAATTTTAAGAACATTGTTTGATCCGGTGTTAAGGTTGCGAATTGAGTGAAGGAATTTCAAGTGGATGGAAAGGTAGGGCCAAGATGAGTGGAGAGGGATTGTGATCCAGCTGACGTTATCGCATCATGTTCGCTATGGAAGATGTCTGTGATGGGTTTCACCTGCTGGCAGATAAAATTAATAAAATCATATCTTAGTGACCGCACCTTTCGAGTAAGGTGGGACAACGCCCTGAGCAGGGAAGGAATGATCTCTGCGGGAGTTCCACAGGGATCAGTCCTTGGTCCGTTCCTTTTTAATATATTTACGGCAGATGTCCCTAATATAGGAAAAAATGGGAATACTATGTTAGCTCTCTATGCTGATGATGCAGCCATTATCTGCCGAAGCGTTCAGGCTAAATACGCAGCAAAATACTTACAAGATGCAGTTAACAAGCTGGCAAAATGGTATAGAGAGTGGAGGATCGACCTAAACCCATTAAAGACGCAAGCAGTAATCTTCTCCCGAAGAACAATAGACTACGTAGATCCCTTAAACATCGAGGGAAATCCAATCCAATGGAAAGACACGGCGCTATACCTAGGAGTTACTTTAGACACAGTGTTGCATTTCGTCCCACACATAAGAAAAACAATTCTCAAAGCAGCTGGTAGCAGAGCAGGCCTTTCATATCTGCTCAGATCAGGAAATGTAGACAGGAAATTAAAACTGAAATTATACACAGCATGCATAAGACCCATTGTCACATACGCGAGTACGGCATGGGCAGGAATGGCAAATGTGACAGCAAAATTACAATTTAATGGATTTGAAAAGAAAACCCTCAAAATGATCTTTCGTTTACCAAACAACTACCCTGAGAAGGACCTTTACTCAACGGCCGGAATAGTAGAAATCGACAAATACATTAAAAACAAAGCAATCAATTTCTACAAAAAACATGAAACAAAAGATGACGAAATTCTCCGAAATATTGGCAAAAATACAGTTTCAAAGAAATGGGATGTCCATAAAAGACCAAGGGCAATTACAGAAGACGACAGTGACCAACCACTACCCAAGGCAAGACGCCGAGACAGTTGAATAAATACCTATTAAAATTAATTAATTATTAAAACCAAAATGCTGAAGTGTTGATCAGCAAAACAAATAGGTAAAGTCGCTTGTCGAAAACACCCCTTATTGGGATAAGCCACAAGGGCGGCAATCCCAAATAAAACATATAGTCACACGGTTTGGCGCATGTTCCGATCCCCGAGAGAGCCCTCCCCCCCCCCCCCTGTGGTCAAAGTAATGACGACGTCAAAAGGCTACAACGCAGTGATTTTCAAGGCTGCGGAGATGAAATAATATTAATTATGATACTTAATTCATTTTGAAAAATGGTACAACCAAATTAAATGTCGTCAATATATTAATATATAAACATAAGTTCTAAAATGTGATGAGGATTGTCACAAAAGAATACATCCAATGAGTAAAGTGGGTGAGCAAGTAACCAGGTTTTCAAGAAGTTCTCTCGGGTTTCCCACCGGGTCAGGTTGCAGTACACCCACGTTTCGAAGGCTGACTCTGCCATCGTCTTCAGGGTGAAGTACTATATTGAGCATGAAAAAGGCCTGGTATTTATACAAAGGCCTGGCATTTCATGCTCAATACTTCACCCTGAAGACGATGGCAGAGTCAGCCTTCGAAACGTCGGTGTACTGCAACCAGACCCGGTGGGAAACCCGAGAGAACTTCTTCAATACCATACGCCGGGAAAACCTGAGATCCTTCAAGTAACCAGGTATGTGCACCCTATTCTTGAAACTCTGGATACAGTCCGATTTAAACTGATTAGGCAGATTGTTATACAGTCGTATGTTCACATTATGAAATATGTTGTAAGTTGATGACAATCTACAATAAGTAGTATTTAGATCCACTTTGCCTCTTTTGGTGTAGTTATGGTTGTAAGATCTTAAATGGTAAGTTTCTTGATTAACTTTCCCATGACTCATAGCCTTAAAGATATATAAACTAAATGCAATCATGATTCCATATCTATAAAAAGACCTGCAGGAATCACATGGTGGTATAGGTAAGCTAGAGAGCCAACCAAAGCTGTATCCACATTCAGTGAACGTAATGAAGTAATTTCCTATACCTTAATTTGTTTGCGAAAGAATTGAATAAAATTTATGTCAAAAATCAAGCGAAAAGTTGGAAAGTAATATTAAATTACTAATTTTGTTCTTTTCCTCAATTCTAAATTGTTGATAAAATGAATGAATATTCTTATTTGCATATCTTGACTCAATGATGTAACAGATTTTTGAACGCTCGACTCGTATTTGATGACATCATTGCTCATATGGATACTTCCATAAACTCCAATCGCTCCAGATTAGCCCGCCTTTTATCCGTCGTCGATAAACCGTCGTATTTCCATTGCGAAGAGCGGTGACGGTTGCTTCGTAATGCACGTGAGGCCCAGGAAAGCCATCTACGCCCGTCCGTCTCGGTGGTGACAGCGGAAGGGAGAGAGAGAAGAGCTGTTCGACGCCTTTAATGAATGACCGAAAGCGAGAAGGAGCTTGTTTGGTTGGGGGGACGTCGCTAGAGCATGGAAGAAGGTGGATTTAATCAGAGAAATGAATTTCGAGGACCCAAAGGGGGGAAGGGGTGTCCCTCCCGGTTCCCTCATACTCTCTCTCTCTCCGCGATGCATTTCACTTCGCCATTGTCTCCCCTCCGCGAGTCAAGGACCCCGTGGAGAGATTCCTTAATTTCTACCGGATCGCTTTCTCGGATTTCATCCAGCGTTAACGGCGTCCATATTCAATTGAAATCATCAAATTATTTACATATACGCATGCACGTACTATAAGTACACCACCCATGTATTACAGTCTAGAAGGGTGGTAAGGTAGAGCGAGTTTCGATGACCTACCAAAGGCAATCATAAGTGCTCCTGGTAGGGTCACCCATGTGGGTCGCAGGTTAGGAGCCAGACGAAAGGTTGCCCGCCCAGTGAGGCGGCTACAAAGGCGTCTGACCACAGTGCGGCGGCCATTGAGTGCCACGTTAAAAACACTATTGATGAATACAACGGAAAACCCACTTCAGTAATTTCCCTGCGAATATAATATGAGAGGAAACAAATTGAAACATGAAAACGATCTGTATGAATAAATAACTGTACCATATTTCAAAAAAATTAAAAATAACTAAATTATTCATTTATACGAATAAATATACCACCGAGATGGTGAAAGTCTGCCGTGATTTCCTAGGCAGAATGAAAACGCAGGCATCAGGAGATCGAATTGAGGGGGTGCGAATGGGGAGTGAATGAAGGCTGCAGGGCGATTGAGGAAGGGAAAAGGCGAGGGGAGCGGCCGGAATGAGCGGGCGACCATTCCACGAGTTTCGCGTTTAGTCGATAGGAAGACGCGCGACCTAAATGCTCCCATGACCAAGGGAATATCGCCATCAAATATCTCGGGGATTGACCCAAGTTGACCGGGGGGGGGGAGCGGGGGCCGATAGATTAAGATTCTTGGCCCTTGAATTCGAAGGACCCAAGTATAATGGCGAATTAGGCGATGTCTAACCTCAATCGCGCCTCGCCTCACTTAACTTCTCCGAATCTTCGCGCAATGTTGTCTAACTTATCCCAGCACATTTTCCTAACATTTCCAGTCTACATCATGCCACTCTGGCGAAAACCATATGTTTTGCGCCCGCCTTGGTGCCAAAACAATCGAGTAATTTCGTACGATTACGACATCGAATTTGATTTCGACATATATTCACCACCAAAGTACAGCCAAGATGGAAAGGTCGATTCCTGGGCTGTCAGACTTGGAACATGAACATTCATTTATAACGTATTTACTACCTGATTAGAGTTAGGACATATGGCAGCGTTGAGTTTTAAGGCGTCCCATTAGGAGTCACGAACCTGACTGCCATTAGCGCAGGCGTCCGGAGCACGCCCGAGTGACCAAGATGTTTGTCCGTCGGGAGGAGGATCATGGGGGCGCCCGTCTTGGTGCGCTCATTGGCAGAATAGCAGGAGCGCGAGGGGCGATGACTGAGTGAAAGAATGCTTCACGACCACTTCTCCAATGCCTTCGCACCTCCAGCAAGTCTCTCTCCGCACGCCACGGAGTTTCCCTCCTCCGCCCCCGCCGAACTCCTCCCCTCCCCGGTCCCTCTACGTTCAAAGACCCCGTGCTCGATTTTTCTCGCGGGCGCTCACTCCACTCCGCCTTTCCTCGCCGCCCCTGAATGCACTCTTTCAATTGAGTCGGGCGTCCGCTCACACGGCCCTCTCCCACACCCGCCCCTCAGCTCAAGCAAAGGAGACCGAAATGGGAAGTGATTCCGCGTCATACTCTGAAGAGAAGTAGAAGGTATGGCTGCGTAGATTTTCGCGGCGGTGGCTTGAAGAATCGGACATGCAGAATTCTTCAAGTAGAAGGTATGTTGATGTAGAAGTATATTCGTAGGTGCATATGTATGTTGGTTGATATATTTATTTATTTCTTTAATATATAATAATTTTTTAAGGTCTCAAGGACGTGAATAATAATGTTTAACACTTAGCACTAGTGCATACAGACAAAAACACATAAGCACACAAAAAAGAGGCACACTAACTTTCGAATTTTCGGTGGTCGTAGCCACCTTCATCAAGGAAGAGAAGGAGAGAACTCAGTGCAGTTCTATCCCTCTTTCTTCCTTGATGAACGAAGATTGGCTCTATATATATATATATATATATATATATATATATATATATATATATACATATATATATATATACATATATATATATACATATATATATACATATATATATATACATATATATATATACATATATATATATATATATATATATATATTTGTATGCGTGTGAGTTTACAAGGTTTTCGCATGAATATCGCATTTGTGTCTGCGGTTGCAGATTTCCATGAATTTGTTGATTTTGCATGTGATTTTAGTCTCTATATCCGGTGGTTACACCCCCACCACACGTCCTTTCGGCGGCTTGCGGGGCACTATGTAGATGCAGATGTAGATGAGGGCGTCTAGATTACCCGAAATTAGAATAAATAGCGATTACACCAATTTGACCAGTAAATTAACATCAGTGATGGAGAGAATGGACTTAAATGAAGAAAACTCACGACCCATTTTCGTCCACTTTTCCGATGTACTACTGTAGAAATAAGCACAAATGATTTCGCTAAATTTGGCCTATACAATTGTCATTTATAATGTATCAAACTAATGCATATTCATAAAGTTAAGATGATGCATAATTCCATTCTCGTGGTAGCCGGGTAGATTCAAAGTTTCCTTTGGAAGCACCTGTCGTTTTATGTCAGCATTTAATTTGGCTTGGCGGATTAGTAACCGCTTTGAATTTTCACATGCGCTAGACACCGCATCAGATTCAATCTATTGCTTCCATCTCATTTGGTTATAAGTGACCAGAGTTCCTTCGGTTAAGGGCAGGCAAGAAAATCAGCCAAAACATGGAAATAGACGGGTCGAAAACTGTGTGCTATTTCCTGGAGGGGCTAGGTCACCAGATCCATTTGAGTAAGTGTCGACTGGCGTGCCCTATTTTCTCCGGCTAGTTTGAATCGTCATGTAATGCTGTTGCTGCCTCGAATGTTTCCTTTGGCATCGATCGACACATCAGCATGATTTCCTGATAACTGTCGCTCTGGCATCGCCCACCTGCAGCACTACGACACCTCGTGAAACTCGAATGATTGCTCCCACCCTAATTCTTCCTATAGTTTCACGACAATATTTGAAGAATAAGGACGGAAGCCACTAGTTGACCGTAGGCTTATATACGGGTTAATTTTATTACGTAAATCTCAGGCCGGTTACCTATCTGAGAAAGTGAAAGGCATATTACAGGCGTCGACTTACTATGGTAGATCAGATCACCAACACCAACGTAAAATCAGGGAGATTTATTTTCGATTGGATGGATTTAAAATTCCCTTTTTGCCTCGAGCCATTAGATATCAAAGTTTATATGACAGCAATCGCGTGGGAGATAATTAGAATTGGCAGTTAATCTATTTTCCCCATATCCTGCATGTTCCTTACTGCATGTCATTTTCTTAAAATTTAATACTTGTATTAATTATTATATAATGTCCTTGCTCTCCTGTGTACCTCTTTTCTATGTATTCCTATCTCTTTCCCTCATATCTATTTCCATGTGACTGAATATTTGTTCGCCATATGGCAGGTTTGCATGTTTGAATGTATACACACACATACGGAATACATATCTTCAATCGCCAGAATCAGAGGTCGGATAATCATAGGTATCATTTAACTTGTTACACTTATCATTAACTTTAATTTTAAACACATTATTCTCACTCAGTATATTCATCCAGCGAAACTCCCTCCGCTGAAATGCAATTGTCCATTAAAAATGTACGCTGACTTCCCATACATCCATACGGATAGCTAAATCAGAGAGGGGGGCCTGGCACAATCAATTTCCTTCAACATTTTCTATCAACAATGTTACTTAGGAAAATATTGTTTAAGATTTACCATAGGAAGATGATCTGATCCTTCATATAAATATTCCTTCGTTCAAATTCGTACGTGCCTTCGCCATCCTTCAATGCGTCCTATCCCCATCCGTGCCGCATCATTCTTTTGGTGGGTGCTTTGAGTGGTGCCACCCGCCCTCCCTGGCGCTAATACTAATGGTGGCTTGCAGGTTAATATGCACCCCGAAGTTCAAATGGAACTAAATGCATTAATGGATCTTAGTGGAAGATTGTAAATTCGATTTTAATCCAATTTTTGATGATTTATTTCGCAATTTATAGTCCATGTAACCATTTATTTATGTTTTCTCTGGTGACTAGCGTAATAAAGCTACTGAAGAGGATTTAGATATTATTTAGGGTGCTGTTTCAATCTTTCTCATCACCAAAATGAAGATGATATTCAGTATGACACCACAATTTGTTTATTCCCACCGATGAGTCCACAATCAGTCCGTAGAAATCCGATAAAATAATAGCTAATAATTATTGTAAATCAACAAAAGATAAGTCAATTCAACAGGCCATTCAACATCACCAGGATCAACTTATTTTGATATTCCCGCCTATTTCACTCTCTTGGTAACCGTGAGATATCGGGTGAGAGACCCATGGCCCGTGGACCTCCGGCAACGTGGAAACCTATCCTGCCAGACCAGACAGAATGCATCCATCGCCTCCATATTTTAAACGAGAGGGCAAGGCTCACCCAAAATTCAAAACATTTATACGTTTGCTCCCGCATTTCTTGACTGACCATCACCCTTGCCCCATGGTATTGTCCCCGCCCTGGTATTCACCATAGCAGCTCTTCAAGATAGCCTAAAAAAGGCAGATGTATAACCAGCATTTATCGAAGGCATTTATTTATAAAACTGAAAATCTGATTACTGTCTGGACTTAATAGTCTGATATTGGCCAAAACAACTGAGTAATAAATAAAATATTAAAGAATAAATTTTAATCCTGAACTCGTACAAGATATATAAACTATGGAAATTAATAATATTTAAAGCTCACTGGGCGCTCAGTATTTCTGTATCTGTATATTATGGACATTCTTCGATCAGTAAATATACTTAAATCAGTGAACTACATGCCTACTCCATCTCAAAATTCAAGAAAATGGTGACGCATCTGCGTCTCAACAGAGTAAAAATATTATCGCGGCGTTTTATTTATATATGTATATAAATTTAACCCTCCCCGGACTACAACATTGACGTGGTGGAAGGGCTTGTGCGTTACGATGACTCCTACAGCTGTGCTGGCGGGAGTAATAAAAATTGCTCCTGGTAGGGTCACCCATGCCAGATAGGTCGAAGGTTAGGAGCCAGACGAAAGGTAGTCCACGCAGCGTCTGTTCCTCAGTGAGGCGGCTGCAATGGCGTCTGACCCCAGAGGGGCGGCCAGTAAGTGATATAACATATGAACATACAGCGAGAGCCCCGAGGGGTTGCCATAGTATTAAATGAAGAGAGAGGAAGAAGCGCAGTCAACATAGAACAGCTATCGCATAGAATATTAATATTAGAGATAAAAGCAGAACCGACGAACTTGGTTATTATTCAACTATACATGCCACCAAGCACCATACGGAGGAAGAGATCGATAGGATACACGAGCAGTTAGAGAACATAATCGCGTGGGTTCCCGTAGGGAAACATTTGATAGTGGTGGGGGATTGGAATGCGATGGTAGGCGAAGGAAGAGATGGTAATGAGGTAAGGGACTACGTTTTAGGCACAAGGAATGACCGCGGGGGGAAAGCAGTTGAATTCTCCAGGAGACAGGGTTTAGTCATCACCAACACTTGGTTTAATCACAACAAAAGACGCCGGTGTACATGGAATATTTCAGGTGACAGAAATTTCAGAAAGGTATCAGATAGATTATATTCTTGTTAGACACAGGGTTTAGGAACAGTGTGATAAATTCGCACAGCTTCCCGGAAGCGGATGGGGACTCTGACCACAATATAGTTGTTATGAAATGTAGCGTCCGTTTCAAAAAGATAAGGCAGGGGCGGTTTAGTAAATAAAATGTAGAAGCATTAAATGGTTTGATATTGAAAGATAACCAACAAGCGGTAGAGGAAGTCATGCAGGATGGTAAAGACCTAATTATTATCGAAGAAAAATGGGAAAGTATCAAGGAAGGGTTATTGAAAGCCGATAAAGACACTATTGGGACCGTTAATGCGAAAAGGACTAGGAAACCATTGATCACAGATGAGATGATTACAAACATGGATGAGCGGCGAAAATGGAAGAATGAAAATACAGAGTTAGGCAAAATAGAGTACAGAGAGTTAAACAATAAATTGAGGCGGGCAACAAATAAGGCAAAAGAAGCATGGTGGAAGACGCAGTGCGAGGATATGGAAAGGGTGCAGAGGAAGGGTGAAATCGGTGTTCTGTACAGCAAAGTGAAATCTTTATCGGGAAGTAAGAAAGGAAGATCAACGATAGCAGTTAGAGATAAGGCGGGTAAGGTTGTAGTTGACACAGGAAAGATCCAAGAGTGATGGAAGGAGTATATAGAAGAACTGTATTGTAGAGAACTTCGACCAACAAAGTTAGACATTGAAAAGGAACATGAAGTAGAGGAAGATAGCTTAGGTCCAGGCATACTAGACAATGAGATAGAAAGGGCATTAAGGGAGAAGAAACTAAATAAGGCCTGGGTGGTGGATAGCATTCAGGCGGAACTATTGAAGTGTTCAGGAAAATATCGGAGGAAGGGGCTATATGGGCTGATTCGCTGTATCTAAGAGGAATGAATCTGGCTAGAAGACTTTATGAGATCAGTTTTAGTTCCTATTCCGAGAAAGGTAAAGGATGCATCATGTGAGGACTACAGGACAATAAGTTTAATATCCCACGCAGCTAAAGTTGTTCTCAGGATCGTAAACAAAAGGATAGAGAGTAGGGCAAATGATTACTTAGGGGATGATCAGTTTGGGTTTAGGAAGGGGAGAGGTACGCGTGATGCCATTGCAGTAATGAGATTATTAATCGAGAGGAATATAGAACACAACCAGCAGGTATTTGCCTGTTTCGTAGATTTCGAAAAAGCGTTTGATAGAGTGAATTGTAAAAACTAATGAGTATATTGAAGAAAATAGGAATAAATTGGAAGGACAGGAGGCTAATCCGCAACCTGTACATGTCTCAAACTGCTCAGGTCCGAGTGGGGAACGGGGGAGTCCGGATGGGCAGTGTTAGGAAGGGGTGTAAGGCAGGGTTGCCCCTTATCACCTTTGCTGTTTAACCTGTATACAGAGGAAATAATCAAAGAGGCATGGGAAGAACTGGAGGTAGCAATGAAGGTGGGCGGGGAATTCGTAAAATCAGTTAGGTTTGCAGATGGCGAAGCTTCAGTTTGTCAGTCATCCAAGGGGCTGCAAGCATTGCTGAGTGAGTTGGAACTTCAGTGCGACAGAGATGGGATGAGAATCAACATTAACAACATTTTCTAGAAAGAAAAAGGCTAAGCTAAGTATTACAAGAGGAGGACAAAAACTAGAGCAGTTATAACATTTTACGTATTTCGGCAGTGTTTTGGAACAACACGGTCAAATTAGCAGGGAAATAGGGAGAAGAATTGTGCTAGGCAAAGAGGCTTTCACAAGGAGGAGGGAGTCGATGAGGGGGACGTTGCGTAAGAATATTAAGAAAAGACTCGTAAAAACTTTCATAAGGAGCGTAGCTATTTACGGCGCGGAAACGTGGTCATTGAAGCGGGAGGATAGACGTAGATTGGAGGCTTTTGAAATGTGGGTGTGTAGAAGAATGGAGAAGGTGAAATGGACAGAGAAGAAAACAAATGAGGAAGTACTTGGTAGGGTGGGCGAAGAGAGGGGTTTGTTGGGAGAAATCCTATGGAGGCAGGAAAAGTGGATGAAAGGGGTGTTGACCGGCAGCGGGATTTTGAAGACTTTAATTGAGGGGAGAATGTTAGGCAAACGAGGAAAGGGAAGGAACAGGGTAGGGATGTTGGACGGGATGAAGGGAGGAAGAAAGTACTCAGAGCTGAAGAGGGACCTGATATAGAGTAGGATGATGGATTTTGTGTTTTGTTAGGAGTAATAAAATGTTTGTTTTGTAGTTGTGTCCATCCAAAAACCTACCTTAACCGGTAGATTACCTAAAAAAAATATATATATATACATATATATATATATATATATATATATATATATATATATATATACATATATATATATATATATATATATATTCCTGCTTAATAATCAGCTCTGAGGTGTCAGAAATTTCATAAGTTCGAGGCATAATTTTGTTTCGTTTTGACCGTAGCCGTCGAAGGATTTTCCCAAGTGCCCTCAGGATAATTGGACGAGGGATTCCACTGAAAAATTACCACCCTAAACCATTATTTATCCGCAGCCGTTTCTGAAGACTATTCGAGAAAATAACGTGGCGGTGCAGTCATCCATTTAACCCATGCAAGGCAAATAATATGGCCAAACCCCGACAATTAGCCCACCTATGATAGATGGCCGCCCATCCTTGGCTCAATTTCGAAACGCGAATCCTAATTGGTCGTCTATTCTTGGATTTTCTGCTAACCATTCAGTCTCCCCATTCCCACGAGGGCCCCTGCCCCCCCCCCCCCATCTGTGTTCTTGTATAGCGAGAACCCCTTGGGCCCGGAGGTCTTTGAATGGGGTTCACTTTTGGAGGCACCGGGTGGGGGGAGTGGGATGAGAGAGGGGAAGGGGAGACGCTATGCCCTTCGGGTGCAATCCGAGAGCGCCGTAGTCAAGGAAGGGATTCGGGATCGATTTCCAACGAGGAGACGACAATATTTTTGAATCCACGATTATTAAATGAATTCGCGGCGTTCTATCAATATTCCCAGTTATTTATTTATGGGAAACGGTGATTTCATATAGTTTCGATAATAATTATGACAATATTAGTTCACTAGTCCTAGTAGATTTTTGATTAATTCCGGAAAAAAGCACTGCTACCTTTTGAAGACTAAAGAAAATACCGTTAAACTATGCGCAATTATAAACCATTCCGCATCCATCTTGGTTGGCTCTTACCTCCCTGACGTACCTATTAATTTCCGACCAATGCATCACTTGCCGAACGTTCTCCACTCTACGTATCACATTCGTAAAAATTTCACTGCTACCCAACACGAATACGTCCTGAATTAATTTTATTCAGACTTAGTGAAATTGACATTTTCTCCTTCTTTTTTTAATAGTTTATTGTCTTAATGAAGTTTTCTCGGGTCTTCCACGGGGTCAGGGGTTCCAAAATGGAACCCCTGACCCGGTGGAAGATCCGGGATAACTTCATAAGGGTGATACGCCGGGAAAGCACCGGATCATATTTTAATTTATTGTCTTATATTAGGATTTTCCGCTTTTTGATGGCATTCATTTCCTATTAATACTCCCAGGCCACTTCAAAACTGCTGTTGGTTTTGAGCAATGAGCTAATGCCCCTTGGGAAACTTAACCAAAAAAGTACCCAAACAGACCTTTGTTTCCAAAGTCTCTTCCGATCGAGTACTGATCGAACTAAACTGGCGCGGTGGAATGGCTTCTTGTGCCTCACGTATGCCAACTTCGTTGAAAGTAAGAATGGTTCATCACATGACCATTTCGTTCAAAATAAAATCAATCCAATTTATTATAAATTAGTGTGCAGATTGACCAATTAATGATCTTTTTCGACATAGGCATGTAATACTTTCCAGGATTTAGGGCTGAAACACTTTCTCATTAATAATTCCTTATTCCACATTATCTGGACTGGACTGGTTCAAACACTACGTTGAAATTTGTCTTCAATTGTGTTTTCATTTGTTTTTGCACCGATTGTAATTATTTCATATTCTAGTGGAGCGATTCGGAAAAAAATGAATTTACATTTTCACGAGTCACATTCCATTTTAATCTGGTTGTGATTAAAAGCGCCGTTTCATATCACATTTAATGCGTTTTCTATCAAAAAAAAATGTTGGCAGCATTTCCATGGACCCTTTCCTTTGAAAGACTGCGAGCCGGAAAGCCTTTGACTACCTTTCGATAAATAAAAAGGATACTTTTCCCCTGGTATTGGATTTTCAAAATATCAGAGCCGTTATGTTAATGCCACGAGCGAAGGTGAAGGTTGGCTTCCATGCTTCGACGGAGCCATTAGACTCGAGTGAGTTTCACTAATTTGTGACGCGGCGGGCCCTTCCCTTGCTTGACGCCCAGGGCTTCAACGATTACTCAAGACCGCACCACACGCGATCGTTTATACGAAAATGATCCATTTTGGCAGGCAATATTTAACCACTGTCGCCATCATCTGCTTCCATTGTGAAATTCCGTGCCATTGGTTTGCGCGTGGTTTCCGCACACCGAAGGGATCGATAAAACATTGGCCGGTTTTCTCGGCACTTAATGGCGGTGGTCGGAGAAAGGGGTGGAGGGACGGGAGGGAACTAGATGAAGCGTGTTGTATGGTTCAAGTGAACCCTTTCCGGCACTTCGCTCCCCCTGCCACACACTCACATACACTCGTCTCCTCCCTTCCCCCCTGTGTCTGCTCCGTAGCATAACGTCCTTCCCCCACCGCTCCCGTGTTCCACTCCCCCTAACCTCATTCGCCTCCATGGCGGCGGACGAGTCTGGGGAAGAAGCCCGTCGTCACATCACCGCTCTTCGCCCACCTCGACCGCCCCCGCCCCACCCAACCGACCCCTCCCCCCCTCTCTCTCAAATTCACTCGCTGTCACGCCAGGCGGCAGCACACACACACACACCGCCGTACCAGCCAGCCGAGAGTCCCACAGTGTTCCTTCTTGGGGCCATGTCATCTTCCCCTCGGCTTCCAGCGTTCATCCATGCGAGATGCCATCCTCACCATCGGTAGCCGGCCGAGGGGGGTTGGATTAGTAAAATCAGTGGCCGTGTCGCAATCAAAGCCCGCTCCGGGGCCATTAGCGGTCGCACCAGGAGATACCGATCGCTACGAGGGGTTTCGATTTGTTTTTCCCTGACCCATTCATTAGAAGCGAATCGCTTAAGCAGCGGTGCAAAAATATAGTAAGTCGTTTAGTAAGCCAGCCAATTTCGGCAACAAACACCTTGCGGCGCGCACTTAAGACGCGAGGACATTTCTCGCTCATTTACAACTGACATTTATTGAATCGAAATATTGTTGGGGTGATAGACACTAACGCTTCGTTTTAACCTGCTCCCGCATTGAACGATTGATTTCACGCGATTGCAATGATTGACGTGGCAGAAAGAACTCGAAGGAGACCCGGGAGGTGTTTAAATGAAAAAGATTTTTTATACGAGGTTCCGTCCCTCTCCGCGGGGGGAAATTCCTGCTACCTGCAACGTTGGGTCGCATTCCCTGCCTTTTACAGACTCTTTGGGGGTAGAGTGTTTCGTGGTGCATTTTCATGTGGTGTTGATGTTTCAATTTCTTGCTTGTTGTGTCCTGGCTTCCGTGTTGTAGGTTGGCTTTCGTGCTGCATCATGGGGTGCAGTTTTTTAGTTGTTTTGCGGTATATAGTATGTGTTTGCATGAGTATTGGATGAAGGGATTTTTGCATGAGTGTGTTCGCTGCTGTGGGTGTAATTGTCCGTGTTGTTTTTTTGCATGTGGTATTTTTCCTTTTTACGGTTGGTGACCTAACACCCCCCGCCACACGCCCTTGCGGCGGCTTGCGGGGTATTATGTAGATGTAGATGTAGAGGTTAGCAATTGCAATCCATAAATTGGTTGTCCTAATCGTTTTGATGCGAAACTTATCTCATTGTAACCCGAATGTGAAAGGAAGGTCCTCTTTCCACTCTCACTCTAGTCACCCAACGAATTTCTACCATTTTGAAGATAGCTTCTCTACGCGTAGTGCCTTTTACTCTAAGTAATATAGGAGCCTCCTCTTATATATCCAATCGTAATACAGGGCGTATTTTGCGTATTTATTTTTTCATTTCTTCGTAACTTCCACCTGCCTTCAACCTGTCTAAAAACTTCTCTTCCTTCCTCTATCCTTCGCACCCAGCGCTATTCTCCTCATTAAAGTCTTAATGACATTTTCACACCTTCCTTATTTCTTCTATGCTCCCAAGTTCCACTTTCGCTGACGCAATTCCTGTCATTTATTCCCCCACTGCTATACCCCTTTTCCTTTAAAATACTGGAAAATACGAATCTGCGCCTATTTTTGTGGTTTATTCCCTACTAAATTAAATGTTTTACTTAGGTTTCCTACTTCTCTAGGTTAGGCCGCAAAGATAAGGTAGTGGGGATGGGTTCCAGTAATATTAATTGGATAATCTACGGGTTAGGGTATATTTTGTATGGATATAATTACCAAATAAATATTTGTTTCTCTTAACAAAACATAACACAACAGTCCCCCTTCATCTCTGTATATTTCCTTCCCCCCTTCATCCCGTCCAACATCCCTATCCTATTCCTGCCTTTCCTCGTTTGCCTAACATTCTCCCCTCTATTACACTCCACAAAATTCCATTGCCAATAGAAATGCTTTGTATCCATTTTTCCTGCCTTCTTATGATTTCTCCCAACGAATGCCCTCTCCTCCCCCTCCCTCATATATTTTGCTTCTTCTTTTGTTTCCTTTTTGGTCCATTTCACCTTCTCCCCACACTCATTTCAAAAACCTACGATCTACAGCCTATTCTCCTGCTTCAATGACCCCGTTTCCACGCCGTATACAGCTACGCTCCATATCAAAGTTTTTACAAATCTTTTCTTAATATCCTTACTCAACGTCCCTGTCATCAACTCCCACCTCCTTGTGAAAGCCTCTTTGCCTATTCAATTCTTCTCCATACGCCCCTACTACTTTGACCTTGTTGGTGCAAAATATTCCCGAGATACGTAAACTGCTCTAGTTTTTGTCCTCCTATTTTAACGTTTAGCTTAGCATTTATCTTTCTCGAAAAACACACGACATTTTTTTTATTTATATTGATACAAGGTTAGGCGTTTTTCCAATACAGATGGATACAGGTATAACCATTCGTTTTCTCCTAGCACAATCAGGAATCATATTACACGTAGTGTAAAATCGAAGCCAATTTTGTTCCGAGCGATGACAAGATTAAATGCTGCGTAGGCATCCTATCGTATGCATTCGTTGGTGCATAAGCCTGTGTATAGTCATCGCTTGTATATGCATTTACATGCATGTAAGTAAAAATAAGTTTTTCATGAACGTATACGTCTGTGAGGGTCAGCATTAGCTTGTTTTTATTGGTTTTGCATGCAGTTCCCTTCTTCATATTTTACAAGTGGTGTCCCTGCATCAAAAGGAAGATGTGTATTATGCCATACGCCCTTGCGGCGGTTTGCGGGGCACTGCGTAGATGCCACATCGACGATTTATGGGGTACCTACTCTTTTTGATGCTCTTCGACGACCTGAGCTCCCACGTTAGCAGCATTCTTACATTATTTGCAGGCAGATTCGTTCGCGGAGAAAGGAGGACACGGGCATATTGTGAATTTCTCTCTTTCGATTTTGACGGGCATTGTCTGGATGTGGATTTAGATGGCGTTCTGTTCCACTTGAACTTCGGCAGTTAACTACTAATACAAAAATGGTTACCTCGACATTAAGTTTGCTTGACTATTCAATAAAATACTTTTTTATCTAATCCTTGATAAAACTTACCGTCCGATGCATTATGACCATGTTAGTTGACCTATTGTTTACCTCACTACCCTTTGAATCCAGTTCCTTTAAACGTAAATAATGCGGAAATGAGGAATTTAGAGATCCCCTTTATGACCAACGCACAGACCTACACTTCAATTCAAAAAACTTTACAGTGCTCGAATACACATTTGGCATTCATTCTTCTCGCATTATTTCGCTCATTAACTGTTCAACTTTTCATTTACACTCTTAATGTTCAGGGGACAATATTTCGGCTATTGTGATGGATGTTTCAATGTGTGACACGCGAGGAGAGTGCAGCTTTGAAATTGCTGGTAATTACCGCGTTCTCTGAATATCATTTTTGTTTGTGCTTGCGTCGAAATCTTTGCATCAAATAGTTACATCGACAACAAGAGAAAAAATTAAAATATTGTTTTATCTGATTGTATTTGAAACGGTCATAGGAAAGCTATTGATACTTTTGGAGGAATCATTGACCACAGACCATAGCATTCGATTAATTAACTTTCAGTCAAAAAAAGCCCAATACAGATTCACTTTTTTCAATGACTGATTACTATGGTTCAAAATTTGAGCCGAGGTAATATGCATCAATTTTAAGGAATTTACAAAATCCAAAACATTGAAGTACTGTGGGACACTCCCCATGAGATCTCTACATCTACATAATAACCCGCAAGCCGCCGCAAAGGCGTGTGGCGAGGGGTGTTATGTCACCGCCTGTAAAAGGGAACAAAACCACATGTAACATCAACACGTACATGCAAACCTATACCCTTAGTGGTGCATGCATTCATGCAAAAGTGCTTTCGACTTATAACCTTCAGCCTATCTATCTGTCTATTAATCAGCAGAACAGCGATAAGTAAATTTCCAAAAAACGGAGCCCAGATCTATGGTTGCATGGCGCGTATGGATAGTAATGCAAACCTAAGATGAAAAACACAGCCGTAGATCTCTCTTGGGATGAATGATTGATATTTTTCAAAATTAAAATAATCCTCGGAAAACATGTAAGATAATACTTTTGAATGTGGTTAGCCGTCACCCGAATAGAGACGTTTATCTATCCATCCATAGGATATATTAATTAGTATATATTAGGAAATATTAATTTAGCATTCAAACGAGAAGTTTTTAGCTTTCATGTCAGCATTTTTACTTTAATGTCAGTCAATGGTGAACTCCAGGCGAAATTTAAATAGTAAAGACAACACCTTCAGATTATAAAATTACTGTTAATTGGACCTATCCTTTAGAACTGTGTTCCAAAGTGGTCTTAGAGTAGATACGCGAAACCTGATCATTTCTAGATGCTGATAATAGCAATTCGCATTTCAGATAAATCGGGCGCCTGGGAACACCACCTTACCTCCGATACCTAATAACCCAATAAAATTCCAGTCCTCGCACAGTAATGAGCGGGCATAAAAAATAGCACTTTGTACAGCGATGATTTTTTAAAAAATGATAAAATATCAATTACACACCAGAGATTTAGCATAACTCATATTTAAAGGCGGCGATATGAAGCAACCCAACAATTACAGACCTATTTCTCTGAATCCATTCCACGACCTCGAACATATAATTGACAGTTCCATAGCGAAGTATATCATTATCCAGTATTATGGATAAAAATCTACAGGATCCCTGGTAAGAGATCCTGAAGAGAATCAACTAGCAATTTCGTCCCAAATGTTTAGGGTAAAGCGAAGAATATACTGTTTCTGACGCGGTAGTGTTAAAAAAACCTTCTAGCGCATTACAATGTAGAGCATTGAAGTTGTAGGGACTAATAGAGGATAAAGAAGACACGAAGTATGAAATGGTTGGGATGGAATTAAACGATCCAAATCAAGTCAATATAAAATCAAACCTTTCATGGGAAACACCCATCAAAAGAATATGCCGGCCAACGTTAAAAAAAAAACTAAGTTTCCGTATTGGAATATGTGATGAAAGTAAACATCTTTTGTTTAGTTACCACGCTTCACTTTAATCGAATTTGGAATGTGCTGCAAGTACTTGGGATCTATGGGAGAAACATATACTGAAGAAATTGAATTAAATTATAGAAAATCAGTTGTTTTTTTTTTGAAAGTTAGTACAAGAGATGAGTAAGCGTGACGGTGTAGCGCAGGGATTAGTTTAGGAGACCCCTGAGTCAGAAAGATATACCACCCCGCCACACGCCCTTGCGGCGGCGGCCTGCGGGGCATTACGTCGGTGTGGAAAGGTATTCGATGGAAATAGCTTGTACCACCGATTGAATTATTGTGACCTTAAATTATTTGGTAGTTGAAATTAAAACTATCATACTTACACAAAGGGTAGCTATGAATTTTTAGAAGAGAGAGAGAGAGCAAAAGATCTCATCTACATAATACACCGCAAGCCGCCGCAAGGGAGTGTGGCGGGGTATTAGGGCACCACCCGTACTTAAGAAAAAAACAGCGTGCAAAATCAACACACCCATGCAAACCTATCCCCACAGTGGCGTATACATTCATATATAAACCTATATAACGTACATGCATACAAATTCCTGTACTGTCAACTAACATACATTGCACACTGGAATCTATATCCCTTATTTTATCATTGTGGTCTGATCTACCCTAGTGGTGTGGGGCCATTATAATTCCTTTAGTGTCATCGTTAAACGTGCCTATTCTGAACCTTTCTATGTGTCTAAGCCTCGCTTGTTCTCTTCGAACTTCAAGTGGCTCCCAGCCTAAATCATATAAAAGACCTATCACATTTGAGTTCTTATTATAACAAGTTTTAACGAATCTGGCGGATTTTTTCTGGACTCCATCTAATTCTTTTTGCCAAATTTTCTCCCAAGGATCCCAAATACTTGCGGCATATTCCAAATGAGGTCTAACTAGAGCAAAATAACACCTCTCTTTAACTTTTTCATTACATTTCCCCACCCTTCGTTTTATGAAGCCGAGTTTCTTTAAAGTTGATCCGCATATTGTCCTGATATGCGCTCCCCATGAAAGCGTGGTGTTAGACCTACCCCCAAATATTTAGCTTGATTGGCTGTAGTTAGTCCTGAACCTTCTATTTCGTAGTTTTTGCCCTGCCCGCCACATTCTTTGTTCCAAATTTCAAAACTGCGCATTTGTCTGTATTAAACATTAATCCCCATTTCTTGCACCAATCCGAGATTGCGATTAAGACTCTAGCGAGTAGCTCGTGATCTAGTTGGCTCCGTATTTCTTTGTATACCTCCTAATAATCTGAGATTGCTACTAACGTGTCAGCTTAAGTCATTAATTATATTTAGAATAGAAGCGGCCCTATTACACTTCCTTGGGGAACGCCCAAAGTGACATCTATATCTATTGAGCACAATCCGACAATACATCGAAGTCTCTGATTCTCTTTGTTACTTTCTCATTGATGCCATAGCATTTGAGTTTGTGTAACAATTTATTGTGTGGGACTTTGTCGAAGGCTTTTTTGAAATCCAGGAATACCACATCGCCTTGTGTGTTGTCTCCTCCCGATCTAAACAGATCGGGAGAAATAAAGATAATTCTCCCCGAACGAATTATCTATCAAATACGCTGAAATAAGGAAAGCAGAATTTATTGATTGCTTCATTGTAGCTCTTATTCGAGACCTGTTTTGGAATATGCATACACGGGATTATTGGGAAATTGTTGGTCAGACTAAGAGAAAATTAGGATTCATTTAAAGACTGAAATGTGAAGAGAAGGCGACAGAACGATTTATCCTTTACTAGTAACTCCTCAGAATATTAATTTATATTGGGATCGGTGGGTTTTGGTTTGATTTTAGACTTCTATAATTGAAGGAGAGAGGTTTTTTAATTGTATTACATTAGTATAACTTCAGCTAATGTGATTAGATTGTTAAAACACCAAGATTAACTCTTGAAACCAAAGTTTAAATAATGGACTACGCTGAAGTACGTATCTTTTTCGATGTACTTCAAAGCGTATGGCTATCACCATCGTGCTATGGTTGAAGATATCTTCAGTGTAAGATAAAAGAGATAAACTGTAAAATAAACCAGTAAAAATGTCTCTTTACGTGTATATTGAGGTATTCTCTGATGCTAAGCTTCGTTCTTTCTCGTGGTTTAAGGAGGTTGCAGGTAATTTTGTCGCGTGGTTGGCGGCCGCGACATCATTGGTGGGAGCGTAGCACAGAATGAGAGAGTCGTATACGGTTCATGAGTCTTTTATTTAACCCTTATCAAGCAATGGGGCTCAGGCACCGGGGAGTAGGGACGAGCGAGCGGGGCAAGGCTGGGCATCTCTGGTGTGGTCGTAGGAGCCTACGACCGACGGACTCAGAGATAGGGTAGCAGGTGAGGAATGGGGAAGGGAACGGGTTGTCTGTGGTGTGGTCGTAGGCTCGACCGACGGACTCAGAGACAGGGTATCGGGTGGGGAATGAGGAAGGAATGGGGTCCTGCTTCCTCACCCTATGTGACTACCTCTTTGTGGAGGCGTCCCTTTCGTCTTACCAGTCCTTGGGACGATGAAGACGTTTTGTGTTCTTCTGCGTTGTCTCTTGGCGGCTTTATTACTTCAGGGAAGTCTTCTTAGCACTTCCTTGGCTTCTTCCCTGGCCGAAGTGATGCAGGGGTGTCCAGGCTAGCGATGGGTCGTTTGTGACGATCCCACGGCCAGACCTGTGCCTCGGAGATTCTTCGGATAACAGCAAAGTCCGACTCCGCTGCTTTTCTGAAGAAATCCTGCGCTGCCTTCGGAAGTAGAACGTCTAGCGGTTCCGAATTCCCGTCGCGGTGCATGCTTGACGCGGGTTCGTAGCGACCCCGCCCCAATATACACCGAAGTGCAGCAGTCTGCACTACCTGGACTCGGGCAAGACTCGTCTTTGGCACTCCAGACCATACCGGTGATGCATACGTAATTGCTGGGAGTGCGCACTCCGGTACAGTCTTCTCTTAGTGTCCGCGCTTAGGACTCGCGGGTGAAGAATCGGCCGAAGTCGACTCATTGCCGCAAAGCCCTTGGCGCGGGCACGCTCGCACTGGGATTTACAGGTGAGCTTTCGATCCATCAGCACACCAAGATAAAGGACTTCAACTCCCACGGAAGGACGACTCCACCCACCGACATTCGCTCGTTTGGTGGCGCTCCTCGGCCGGTTTAGAAGACGATGGCTTTCGTCTTCCCGGCATTGACTTCAATCCGCCATCGACGATACCATTTAATGAGATCATCGATGGCCTCCTGAAGTCACTCGGCAGCAAGGCAGTAGCAACATTGTGGCAACAAGAGAATTGGGTAGCGGACATTGTCTTGCCTTGGTTTCCGAGAAACCCACACCACAATTTCACGGAAATGGCAGCATGGGTCGTTGATACCGTGGATTGCCTGACTCATGAATATACGTATCCTGCCTCCGCAGCAGGCCAGTGAGTGTGGTTCAGGATGGCGCCCCTTGAACTGACGCTGAACATCCTCCATGGGCAGCCATGGCGATTTTGGTAGATTTTTCCCCGAGTGCTTATTTTAATTCAGAGCTCTCCGCAGCGATTTGAGCTCATTTCGTTTCGCGTGTTGCTCAATTGTTCAGGTCTTTTGCCAATATACAAAAAAGTACGTGCAGTAATACTGCTGAAATATAAATAAGCTGCGAGCTTCGTGGGAACGAACACGGCGACCGGAGAAGCTTCATTCTTTCTTTGATGAGATTTTAAAGTAATAATGAAATAAAATTTCTATTGCCGAATTGGTATCTTGATTGGTAATCTTGTCTTTTCCTTATGAAAATTATAATAATCACCAACTATCGATTCAAGGTTCGATCGAAGCTCTCCCATCCATCCCGTCATCTGCTTGTCTTTCTATCTATCTGCCAAACTTGTATTTCGCTCACAGTTCTTTGTGCTGACGCCTTCCACCACCTGCTCCTCGTCATTCAGCCCTGGCATTCCTCTGGAATTCTTCCCCTCTGCATATCCTTCGACTTCATCATTTACTGGATAGATATCATGCCCCAGGATGGGTCCAATGTCATTCAAACCTTCTCGTTTAATCCCTCAGTCGGATTCCCTCGTCAACTGCTATTCGAAGTATATCTTCATTATTGGCTTATATCTGATAAATTTCATTTAAAATATTGCTTCATTCTCGGCGTATATTTGTGAAAACATTTACAATAGCATGACAGTGAGAGAAGGGAATCGGTGGACTAAAAGAAATTTCTCATAATATTACGGGCTTTCTGTGGTTTGTCGTGAGTTCCCATTCTTTGCGCGGTTGCTGAAGGGTTCGCACGAGCCCCTGCTTTAACCTGTCCCACCCACCCGCTCGCTCCTCCTCTTGACCCGCGACCCAATGGTAGACTTGTTGTGACGAACTGCTAACTGCATTGTAGCAATATACATCTACGTAATACCACGAAAGCCGCCACAAGGGCGTGTGGCGGGGGATGTAAGTTCACCACCCGTAAAGCAGATTAAAACCGCATGCAAAACCAACCAATGTATGCGAATGTACACCCGCAGCGGAGTATTTATTCATTGAAAAACCATTTTAACTTACAAGTATGTGAATACATATATTATCAACTCACATACACATGCACCTACCTGATTTATATGCAGCGTTTTATCTTGTCCTCACTTGTAAATCGAATGTCTTCACTATTTCTATATTGCCTTTGATTTCTCGCAACTATTACGATTCCTAATTGTACGGGGAACGAATATTTGTATCTATCCGCATACAGGGATCTATCTCCCAAATCTTATCTTCGTGGTCTAACCTACCCAAGTAGAGTGGGGCCATAATAATTCCTTTTGTATCGAACTAGTTTGTTCTGAACCTTCTTAAAAGTCGAAATCTCGCTTGTTCTCTTCGCATCCAAAGCGGCTCCCGGCGTAAGTCTTCTAAAAGGCCCGTCACACTGCTCTTCTTATCGTAACGCGAGCATCATTAGCTATAAGTTATATTTTATTTATACTTTTATTCGTTTGCACTGTTTAGTGCTTAACAGTATCTTCGTATTCGTGCGTGCGAAATCATTACTGCTTAAGGGGGCGGATAGTTTACTTAAAGTGTTACCTAGTGCATTAGTGCTTAATTGTGTTTATTGTGTAATTTGGGCCCCGGTGGCCGTTATCGATCTTTTCCAATAGAAGCATTGGCTTTCGTGTTCTCATCGGTATTCATATGTATCAGGTGGGGTTACTAGTTAGGTAGGAGTTACAGATATTAAATCTACTAGACTACATTACCATTATTTTATCACATGCGTTACATATTCATACTTTAATGCATACATGACGTATGATTGCATGCATTAGATATTATTACATTATGGTACATAATTACATATTGCATAGTTGAATAAAAGTTGAATTAATGGTGGTTGAGCCTAAGAAATGAATTACCCATTATAATCTTAACTTTCCGGGTTTAACCAAGACTTTGTTAAATATTTGGCTAGTTTGATATAATTAGGATAGCTTCATTAGGATGGCACAATTTAATAGCAATAATCAAATATTTTTGTTCATTTGCGTATTTTAAAAACATCCTGTGGCATGCACTATTCACATGCAATGAATGAAGTGAATGCCAGCTCCCCTTTCGGCTGCGGTCGGGCAGCGCGGCGACTTCTCGGGAACGACGAAGGCGGGGGGCGAGGGAGGAAGGCAGTCGCTGGGAGAGGCGACGCTGTGCGGCGAGGCAATCGCCGACCTCTTTCGCGCGCGAAATGCTCCAATGTCAAGAAACCAAGCGGGCCCAACCAACCGACCAATGCCTCGGCGAATCCGCCGCGTTCTCCTATCCTTTCGCAACACTCGCATGCTTCAATAGGATTTCCCAAACGCTTGGCGACTCTCGGCGGGGCAATTTCTCGGTCCCGACCGCGAGTGTTGCCCGATTCAATTGCGTCACTGTGGATGCCTCCTATCTGGCACGAATCGATCTTCTCCCGGTTGTCTTGTCCTTGTGCTCTTTGTGCCGCGATACAACCAAACTACCCATTTGTGACGTCTAGTGCTTAACTCTATTCACAAAAAAAATATTTATGCATAAATTTTTTATTAGACACATATATATACAATATAAAAATTCACAGTAATCAACCCGAAGGTCGGTTTAGTAGGTGATGGTAGAGTTCGCCCAGTACTAAGCCCTTTACAGCGTGTAAAATTCACACATCAGGGTAGGGGGCCAGTTCCTTTCCCTGTGCCGGTTATGGTTTCCCAGGAAGACATGGTACCCGAAAAATCACTTTAGCTTGGGTGGAGCTGCAGGTGCCCAGATATTTGCCCGGGAATCTAACCCTGGACCCTCCGATCAGTAGTCCAACGCTGTACCCACTGGACTACCGCGCGACCCACATATCTCACATGAGTCTCGCATGAGCGGATTTTCCTGAATCCGTGTTGATTGCTACTTAAAAAGTTAATGTTGTCAAGGTGTCTCATTATGGAACTGACTATAATGTACTTCAAATTCTTGCAACATTTATAGGTGAGAAATTCTATTTGGAAAATACAAGTGTCTTCTTTTATCATTACTAGATAGCCTTATCTGGGAGGAATTAATAAGTGCAAAGATTACATGCAAGAAGAGCATTTGGATACGAACAAATCATTCGAGTTTATTTCTGACACGGGAGGAGCAAGCAGAGTGCCCCAGTGCAATGCTGCTGGAAATCACAGTGCGACGGGACGTTGTCTGCCTATCCCATCGATATTAAGGAATATTTTCTCGTAACTTGCGCAACTGGAGCTCATAACACGAGGAAACAACGGAAAATTGAACTTCCCGGTGCCTTAAACCATAAATCAGTAATTACATTAATGGTGCTGACTTAAAAACCTCTGCCTTTAGTCCTCGTGGTGGCTTCATAGCTATAATTATCAATATTTTTCCCTTTCCTAATCTATTGGAATTAGTTCCCTTCCATTTCATGACGCAGACTTGATGTACTAGAATGGAAAAGGTGAAGTGGACTGAAAGGACAACAAACGAGGAAGTGCTAAACATGGTGGGAGAGAGGGTTGATTTTTGGAAGAAATCAAAAAGAGGCAGGAAAGATGGAAGCAGAGCATTTTGATTGGTGAACGGATATTGAAGACTGTGATAGAGGGGAGAACGTTAGGCAAACGACGTAGGGGTGGGGTAGGATAGGCATGTCGGATGAAATGAAGGGTGGAAGGAGGTATGCGGTATTGAGGGGTGTCTTAATTTAGCGTTGGATATCAGGTTGTTTTTGGCTGGGAAACGTAAGGGAATGGTCGTTGTACCATTGTTTAGTATGTGTCCATCCGAAACCTATATTAAACGTACGATTATTAATAATAATCATGTTTATATATTATATTTAATACCATCTATGGATGGACAAGTACTAAATAGAAAGACGAGTGGAATCGATTCGTGATATTGACGGTAGATTCATTAGTAATAAAGACAGCGAAGGATAAAATAACCAAGGTAGATGAGAAGCATACGTAGGTCTACTCCGCAAGAGATGGCCACATAAGGTAAAAGGCCATATCAGAGAGAACAGGCCGGCAACGAAGCAGTTTTTATGCAAGAATGGAGACTTAAGTGGATCCAAATTTCCACTTTACGCATGCTATGTATTCGCTTCGGCAAAATTCTTTCAATCCCGACTTTAAATGCATTTCCAATATATGTTCGATATCGGTCTCAAATGACGAATAAAAATTCTCGATTTTTCTAAATTAGTTATTGTTTTGTCTAGTTCGCGTTGCGTTTGTTTAGTTCGCTGAAAAGTCGTCATCTCTTTGCAATGGAACATTGTCGTCCCACTTTCTCTTCAGAGATACGCATTTTTTTAAAACTCATGGGCCCTCCGTGGATTAATTCGTAAGGCATATTAAGCTGGGGTACAGGGATAGACAAAGTAACTTTCCCCTCTGTACCGATGCCACGCTTTTTATGCACCGCGTTCATGTATGAAGAGACAGTCATGCGAATGTAAGTGCCGTTCCTTACACTTTGAATATCTGTTCAGAACATGAATTCTACAATAGACCCATTGCATGTGCTCGCCTTGAATGTGGTTGAACTTTTATTCAATTTAAAGAAATGTCGGAACTTCGCCGATCTAGGTGGGTCAACTTTCCTTCTTAATTTCCGTTAAAATGCGTAAATGCATTCACGAAGTCACTTCTGTTGCCATATTATAGGCAAGAGCGATATGATAAGGTTTCGTAAGACAAGGTCTCATCAGAATAAAATTTAATAAAAACTTCGCGATAACTTCTATCGATGTATTCAAAATCATAATTCATCAGAAGCACGACGTTTATTTCTGCACTCTGAGAATATATAAAATATTATTAAAGCGGAAACACGATTAATCAAGCATCGATTCTACGGCCTACTTTTGTAAAGGGTAGTCTTCCCTGCCACTTCGTCCTAGGAAGTTGTCTTCGCAACGACACATTAAATACGTGTATATAAATATGTCCCCAATATACCTCACCCAGGACAGGTCGTCGGTAAGGGTAACGCCATATTATTTGATCGAGCCCACATTTTCTCTTTCAGTATTTTGTTTCAGTAAGGAATTTGAAAGGACATTACTCTCATTTCAAACATTCATCGCGACAAATTCTTCTTATTAGTTCAATTCTACTTGTGATATACCACGCGCCAACGTTGAATTGCATCAAGGTCATCAGGTATAAGCGTTGCTTTTCAAACCCTCGCTAGGGTACGGTATGGTGGGGGTGCTTTAAAATATGTCATGCGTTTCCGTTTTTCAATCGACGTAATATTTCGCGAGTAAATGGCAGGTGATGTGGTGAGAAATAAAAAGACGAGTACGTTTGCATGTAAATAAGAGTTACTCGAAACAACGGTTTTTCATTTCCAATCACTATTCTAACCATCCATTTCGAGCATTACAAGTGTAATATTTTTTCACGGAAAGCATCGCTTGAGGTACATTTACGGTCAATAGTGCATATAAAAATGCGTGCTAATGACGCCGCCAAACCCAATGAGAGAATGCCGTTGTCGCTCGGCGTCGATCACTTATTATTTTGGCTCCTAATCGTACACGGAAAAAATAAACATCACGCTAGTGGCATTCACTTGATTGCGCTGCACTGCAAAATATTTATTCAATCGTCTTTTTCATCAGTTCAACTAAGCAGGCACACCCGTGAGTAGATTCGCAATTCTCTGCGACACAGAGAAAAGTGATCATTCAAAGAAAACTGACTAGCAACCGTCGGGGAAAAAGAGGCGATCAAGAAAAAGGCTTGATTGGAGTTAATTTATCCGCCCCCTCGACTCGCGAACGGGAGCTCGGAGCTGAGCGAGGGGGAGGGTTGGGTGGGAGGGCCCCACACCCTCACACCACTCCCAAATGTAATGGAAGGCGACGCTCCTCTCTCTTTCTGCGCCCTACCTGACACCCTCCTACCCACCTCGCCCCCAACCCCCCCGTCTGCCGTTGACATCCACCTCTTCCCGGTCGCCGGCATTAGAATTGTTGATTGGTCACGGAGGTCAAAGTCGTCCCCGTCGATAACAATGCTCGCCCTGCCGCCTCTTCCCGCCCCGCCGCCCTCTCCACTCCCGCGGGAGACAGTCGTCGGACCGACCGTGCTTCCCGTGAAGACTCGCACTGCTTTCATTTGTTCACGCGGCGCACGAGTGCTGTTGCGTGCCCGGCTGGCAAACAAATAATTCCGAGGAAAAGGAAGTCTGGCCGGCGTCTCTCCCTCGGGTGAGCCCATTGTGCCTTCTCTCGATTGAGGTATTATGCGGCCGGACGAGCGGTGTCATCAATGCGCGGGTACGTAGGTACTGCCAATACACTTCACCCGAAGGACTCAGAAAAGGTATGGCCGGGGCCGGACGGTAAAAACTCTTGAAACTCGGAAACGAAGAAGCAACTCAGTTGGATTTGAGCTACGTCAACCTGGTTAGGAATTATGGTGCATGCCTTTGGGTGCTTAAATATAAGGCCTCTGGTGAAAAGGGTAGCTTGAGTCTGGACATCCTTTGCAGTAGTTCTGTCGTCCATGTAACTAGTGTTAGTCTAGATAGTATTACATATAAATAATTTTAGACTCTTTATTTAATATTATATAGTATTTTGGCCTTTAGTAGTTTCTCTGGCATTTCTCCTTGTCATTCATTGTTTTAAGATGACTTGTTTGAAATTTGTGACGCGTGTAGTTTTTTTATTTTTTTAAGATACACTGTTATATTCAAATATTTCATGTTTTTTAAGTTTATTTTTGTATCAATAAATTTTTTATCATACAATCCGTTAATTCCGGCGCTTCATAATTTTTGTTGATTTTATTACTCTTTGATTTAAATTAATGAAAATTACGAGCTCTTGTATTTCCATGTGGATGACGTCGAATTTTTCTTGCCTGAGGAAAATCTCTGCCTTTTCCCTCCCCGTTAGATAAAAAACCCTCCGTTTTTTCAGCACTCCCTGATCAATAATAAGTGCAGCTCCCCTAAAGAAAAGCATAATGTCATTGTGACCTACATATGTAATACTTCCCCGGCGTGGCGATAAGTCTTCTGCCGGTTGCCACGCTTCCAGCACTTCAAATTTTTGGGGTTGCGATAAGGCGCATTAAGGATGCACTCCTTATAATCCTTGGGGACGACTTCGGTGCCTAGCTTCACGCCCTCCTGCCCACCGACGAATTTGGACACCCTTCAAGATGGTGTCCTCCCTAAATTTGAGCGATTCATCCGCATAACTGATGAGTTTGGTCGCAGTGTTGAACTGCATGTGCCATAAAATTTCCCACTGCCAAACGTCAGTGAAGGACATTGGCTCTTCTCTTCTTAAACTTCCTCTCAATTATTTTTATTCAGTCGCCGTTCTCGTGGCGGTGGTGTTCCGCATCCCCATTTGCAGTGGGAGTCTATTTGATAAGCTTAGGAACGGTCGAACGACTGCTTAAAAAGCCTCAAACAAAAGGCATTCTTAGGCGTTCGGATTGATGACCAAGTCAAATACTCGGGAGTCACCATCGAATCGGATCTTACAGAGGGAAAGCACACACGCACCATCGGTGGAGAAACCCTTCAAAACAAGGCTTTCGCCAAACGTTTAGTCGGAACGTGAAGGTGAGAAAGTGAAGGAGACGTGCTGATTTTCTTCAGTAAAGCCCCGAGCGTGAGGCGATCACATGGGATTCACCTCAATAACACTGATTTCAGAATTGAACCAGGTGGCGATAACGGCTTTTGGTCCGCTTTTTATCATTTTTTAAGCAGTTTTAAAGTTTTTCATTAAGCAATGCTGCTTCATCTTTATATCTTGTCCTCAAAGCTGCCCATATATTTTAGTAAGTATATTTGAAGCACCTTCGAATAAACGAAAAAGAATTCAAGTAAAGAATAAGAATTTACACATAGGTTAATGCGAAGATAGCTTTTTTTAAAACGCGAGAAATTAGGATGGTTTTGGCAAGGTGGCCTAAGCCGGGGGTCGTTTACAAAGGGAATGCGGCAGCGGCCTTTCGTATACATAATACCTCGATAGACGCTACAAGGGTGTTTGGCGGGGATTACTAGGTCACCAGGGATGCATGCAGAATCACAATCATGGCACCTCTACGCAAATATCATTTTGGTCGTGCACCGGGAGATAGTTAACGACACGATAGAGGGTACTCGTACTTAAGGATATTGAATAACGGGATATATTTTAATCGTGCGGGAGGAATGAAGGAATGAAATTCATGCGTTATATTGACAAAATATATACACTAGCAGTACTAATTATCCCCTTGAAGGCTCGCAGGGTCGAGGACTCGTCTCTCTCTCTCTCTCTCTCTCTCTCTCTCTATATATATATATAT
>NW_027286763.1:5719328-5739328 GCF_022747635.1 Hetaerina americana | reverse complement strand
ATCGATATTACAAAAGAAAAATTAGCGACTGAATAAAAAACGCTTTTGAAGGGCTACCGATGCTACTTCAAGTACCTCATCATACCTGAGGGAAACCTTTTAAGTATGAGAAATTGGATAGTGACATGAATATACATTTATAATCATCTTTTATATCACCTTTATGTCCTTGTCCAGGGACTATTTATATTTGCTGTCTCATCATAATCTGGGATCAAATAGGGCACTGCGAAATTGAAAAGTCTCGTACCGCCAACCTTTCTCTCGGGTTTATAGTGGGCAAAACTTATAGCTCATAAGATATGATTTTTCACATAAAATCGAAAGGGATTCGTTCGGCAGGCAAGGCGAATTTAAACGGGCACCGAAAGCGCTGTATACGCGCCCAATGAAGCATAAGAGGTTGAAATACCCACAACGAGGCTCAAGTATTCCGTTGAGCTCAATGAGCAGGGTTGGGAGTGAGTGGGAGGAAGGAGGATCAACGAGGAAGACGTGGGAGGAGAGTAGGGGAGGGAGAGGGTTTTGAAACCCCCTGTGAAGCGGCGTGCCATTATCTCAGCCCTCGAACTCCTGCCATCCCCATTCCCCTACGTCCCTCCCTTCCCCGGCGTTCATCCGCAACCAGGCCCCTCTCCCTCCCTCCTTCCCTCCCGCCCCCTTCCCTCCCCCCGACTCCTTAGCCTCTCTCTCAATGCAAACTACACGGCTTACCCACTAAGTGTCTCCCGACGCAATCTCTTCCTTCACCCTCTGCTCTGAGAACACTTCCATAACCCAAAACCAATCCCACTCGAGTCGTTTTTATTCGGATACCTCGGCCTATTGTTTCAGCCGATCCTCCTCAACCACTTTAACCGACCGAGTCGCTTCTCGGCTTTCGAAGAAGTATTGCACGCCATTTTTCATCCGCCGTATCGGCTGAGGACCTTTACTCACGATTTTTTCCTTGTCACGTAAGTTTTAGCCATCCAAAAAGTGTTACAGGGTGTATATATTCAACAAAACGTTTGATTATAGATTTCCGCAATTTCATATAAAATATGAAGCTCTTATTTGTGAAATTCCAATAAGAAAGACGCCGTAAAGTCTGAAGAAAGTAAATAAACAATATGTTAACGCTTGTTTTAGTATCACAAAATTCTATGAATGAGTTCATATGAAACACGCTTCATATTTCGTTTGATCAAAAGTTTTTTGATTAAAAAAGCGTATCGTTTATGCATCATACGGATTGATTTATCTAAATTATATTTAATATTTAGAGAGGATACAGAATATTTATTGGATGCATACGTCAAAGGCTAAAAAAATAAACTTAAATTATTCGGTAATTTTCACAAATTCAAAGACTGCAAATATAGTCAATTAATTATAAATTGCATATATGTTTCGGTCACCATCGCTTTCACCTAACAAGACATGTAATTCTTCTCGCAAATAATATAAAGTAGTTTTATTTTTGTATGAATAAGTTTACTTCCGATTCCTCGATTTACCTCCCCCTAGCACTCCACATCTAAAACACGTATGCATGCGTAATATTCACTTCAAAATTAAAACGCTCAAATGTTCAACCCACTTGACCGGCTGACAACTCCAGCGGTCAAAGCTCATTGAACATAGTTGCACCAGCGTTAATTAACGCTGTCGAAGACCTAATGCACTCAATTCTCTGATTACAAATTGGAAATTCTACATAACAATTATCAGTTCCAAACAGTGCTTGAAATTAATTAAAACCCTCAATAAGTCATGAGAAATTATTATTTTTAGACATTCTTTGGATTATAAATTAAAATTGTGCTTGCATATTTTACATTTGCATGCCGCTATGTGGGTGAGCAATATTCCCGTAATCAAAATTTGATCGACGCCATTAAGAAAACTCGTGGTTTATATTTCTCATTAACAATTCAATGGCTAATCCAAATTTTTTCTCGAAAAAATAAGTCAATGTTGGAGTTTATTCTTTTCTCGGTTCGCGTGGTAGCTCAGAATTTGGAGACGCCAGCCATAGAGGGGACCGTGTTCAATCAGGGTAATAGCGCCAACCTCTGTCAACCAGAGTAATTTCCTGGATGCAAATTCTCCTCGCGAAAACGCAGGCGCCACGTGGTAGAGCGTGAATCCCACAGGCCATGGAGATTAACCTCTCACCTAAAAAAGGATAGTTATAAAGGATAGATATAAAGGAAACCTCAACAGTTTTTTCATTATGATGTTTCCCTGTTTTTTCAATGCAAAAATGCAACATTTGTTATGCCAATGCCTGAATTAGTACCTCTAATGATTAAAAATGCAATATTACCGATTATTAAACCAATGACACCATTACTACTCTCACGGGGTTATTATTGCGGTAAAGAATTACCTGCACTACGCCTTATAATATTAATTATTCAAGGCAAACTACCGGTTAAGGTAGGGTTTGGGTGGACACAAGCACCAAATCTTGTCTCTTCGTACAAAACTCAACCAACCGTCCTCATCTTCAAAAAGCCACTCTTCATCTCCGTATACGTCCTTCCTCCCTTCTCCCCGTCCAACATCCCTATTAATTTCCTGACCTTTCCTCGTTTGCCTAATATTTTTCCCTCTATCACAGTCTTCAGCATCCCACTGACAATCAATACGCCCTTCATCCATTTTTCCTGCCTCCTTATGATGTCTCCCACCAATCCCCTCTCCTCGCCCACCATACCCAGCACTTCCTCATTCGATTTTATTTCGGTCCTCTTCATCTTCTCCATTCTTCTCCACACCCACATTTCAAAATCCTCCAATCTACGCCTACGATCCCGCTTCAACGGCCATATTTCCACGCCGTACATAACTACGCTTCATATCAAAATTTAAAAGTGCCTTTTCTTAACATGCTTACTCAACATCCCGGTCATCAACTCCATCCTCCTCGTGAAAGCCTCCATTCATAGCGCAATTCTTCTCCTTACTTCCTTACTGCTTTGACCATTTTGGTTTAAAAAACTTCTGAGATACGTAAACTGTTCTACCTGCCCTAATTATTGTGCTTCTATTTTAATGCTAACCTTAGCCTTTCTGTTTCTGGAAAATCGCATAACCCTTGTTTTATTGGCATTGATTATCATCCCATATCTATCGCACTGAGTTTCCAATTCACTCAACAATGCTTGTAACCCTTTGGCTGACTGACCTACTATAGCTTGATCATTAGCGAGCCTATCTGATATTACGAATCCCCTTCCAACTCTCATTCCTACCTCCAGTCCTTCCCATGCCTTTTTAATAATTTCCTCCACACACGTTGAATCGCAACGGTGATAATGGGCAACCCTGCCGTACACCTCTTCCTAACACTGCCCAACCGGACTCCCCGTTCCCCACTCGCACCTGAGCAGTCTGAGATATGCACAGGTTGCGGATCAGCCTCTTGTCCCTCCAACCCACTCCAATTTTATGTGATATTTATGTGATATTCTCATGAGCTTTTCCCAACTCGCCTTTTCGGAATCTACGAAACAGGCAAATACCTCCTGGTTGTGTTCTATACTCCTCTCGATTAATAATCTCATTACTGCAATGGCATCACGCGTACCTCTCCCCTTCCTAAACCCAAACTGCTCATCCCCTAAGTAATCATTTGCCCTACTCTCTATCCTTTTATTTATGATCCTGGGAACAAATTTACCTTCGTGGGATATCAAAATTATTGTCATGTAGTCCTCACTTGATCTAGCTTTTGCCTTTCTCGGAATAGGGAATAACAATGGTCTCACAAAGTCTTCAGGTCAGGTTTATTTCTCTTTAATACCGCGAATTAGATCATGAAGACTCTTCTTTCCACTTGTACCCAGAAATTTAAGTAGGAGGGCTGTCAAGATATGAACTAATGTTTCTGGCTAGCGAGGTGGTGGGTATGGCTAGAAGAGCGACCATCTTGGTGTGCCAAACCGTCCCTAATCTCAGTACGTATCCTGCTGTGGTAGCATAAAGAGTGTGGATTTTCTATTTTGCTCATTGAAAACTGTTAAAATGATTGCTGCCTTAGGAAATCTCGCCAGTTTTCAGCTCGTAATTCCGCATTGACACAAATATGAAATATAAATTATTACGCACGTGATATTAAATATTGCATCGCTAATGCTATACAGAATATGAATTACTGATTATAATTCAAAATTCACACTAAATTTGAAACTTATCCCTTGACATTGTACATTTCTAGTCTCATGTAGTGCTTATAGTTTCGATTGTGTTTGGGGTTAAAAAACGTGGTTTATATAGTGGAAACACTGATGTGGCAGCATGATTGAGCGCATTATATGAAAACGTCTCTCTTTTCTACATACTAAGCCTGTGAGAAGAATGTTGCTAACGAATTGGAGTGCAGTTTTCCATCCGTACACCGATGAACTACGGCATATTACAAAAGCGTATATTTCCAGTAACGCAGGCCTTTAAAAACTTTGGTCGCTCTAGTTCTTCAAAAATTCCCCAATTTCGCTATATATAAATGCCTGGCGTGCCCTTTTATGGAATTTATTCCCTGCAAAAGGAACCCTTATTTAGCCTTCACTAGAATGCCTTGAGCTCAAATCTTCTTACAAATCTGCACGCTTACGAATGAAAATCCGTGATGGCGTAAATGCACGCCCACAACCGAAAATACACAGCATAGAAGCGAATACTCCTAAGAGGATTCATAGGAGCATGAGTTGAGGTTTGCTGAAAATAATACCGGTAATACGTTTGAAAGGGATAAGAGAAACCCCCTCACAAAATGATAGCTCCGGGGCACGAGTTCCCATCCTTTCGATGTTTGAACCAATGCAATGTGGTGCCTTGCGCTTCGACTGATGATTTTGAATATTTATGAGGAACGCACTTCTCCCATAGCGACACTATATTCCTCCATCGAGACAGATTTTTCCGCTTCAGGAAACTCCTCATAACATGATATTTGTTTTAAAAATGTCTCTGCCAATCCTCGCCTTCCTAATCCCCCAATTCACTCCCCATCCTTCGATTCGCTCCTGAATTTTCTTCTTCCCTTTTTTTCTTTTTCCTCCCCGCAACTTCCATTTTCAGCGCAGTCGCCTCGCCCCAAGCCACATACCCCTTCCACCCCCGCCGCCTCCCGCCCGCCCCCCCCAGAACCAACCTTGCCGTTCAGCCAAGCACTTCACACTGCCGTGAAACTCAAACAGCGAAACTTCTCCCGGGTTTTATTTTTCCGATTCCCACATCGCCAAAAAGCATTCCTTTCCCGCAAATATGTATCCCCCACTCTCCCCTCCCGACCCGCAACCCCTTTCCCCGTCTCTTACCCCGCTCCTCTTGTCCTCCCGCCAAATCCCCACCCCCTCTGTACCCCCCTGCGCACTAGCCCATGCAATGTCGCTCCCTCGCTCTCCTCTCGGCCATTCCACCTCCTCCTCCCGATATCTCCACCTATTTCAACAGCTCCGACATCTTTCGCCCTTCCTACCCTATCTGGATAATAACTTCGCAGCGCTATGACTGCCCTGAATTTAGAACAACTACTAATACGGTTGAGCAAGTCTTTTAAAATATGCATTTGTGTGAAGCACGGACGAAGACGGCATATTAACATTCTTATTACAACAAACCGATGAGTATTTGCGTCTTATGTGCATGCAGTTACTATAAATATTTGGGTGATCAAAATGAGTTTAGAAGGCAATTGTAGAGTGTAAAACATGTTATTCATGTACTATGCAAATAAAAGTATATGAATGAAATGTGTTTTAATGTACCTTATAGTTTTGAGTGAGGCATGCTTCCGATGGATTTCCACGATTCAATTACAGTTTTAGCTTACACAGTATATGTAGGCAGCACATGTAAGCTCTAGGATAAAAAAAAAAAAAATTTATTAATCATTAGTTTAGATATATTGCAACTTCCGGGTGGAATTTCGTCCATTGTGAATTTTGTGAATTGAATTCAACTTCTATTTTATTCTCCTAACTTCTCTCTTTGGGTTTAAGCGTTCATCATACATTTTTGGTTCTTTCTTCTTAGAGTTGTGATTCGTAAAATACTGTTGTATCACTGCACTACGACTTAAAGAGCATTTTCAATATATTTGAATAATTTTAATCAGTAAAGAACAAAATCAACATTATCGCATGAAAAAAGTGCTATGGTATTTCAAAAAGTATACTTTGACTGCCGATATCGTCTTTTAAAAAAGTAATTCCAAAAATAAAGTTGGAATTATACACTTACTTATATTTTATAATTCTGATGAAATTATTCAACGAAATGAAAGGTTTCATAAGCGCAGGAGATGATTTTATTTTCACTTGATATCTATATAATTAAAAGTTATGTTTTTCTTATAAGATAACAGAAAAGGGTAGTCTCATTTTCCTTATTTCAACTACACTTGATGTCTTATGAAAGGAAGGCTTAAGTTATCACAAAATTAAAGGGCACAGTCTGGAGGCAATCCAGAAGTGCCAATGAGCTCTCTTCCTACTGAGCTAACCCTCTCGGGGGAAGTTTTTGTATAATTAACTCGTTCTCGTATTATCATTAAATCTTTATTAATTAGTTGTATTCAAAATATTCTAAAATTGTAGCCGTAAATATTTTCATCAATATTTAAAGTAAATTAAATATAATGACCTCCTCGTGTGTGACGCAATAGTTGAGACACGTCAGAAGGCACACATGCAGCCAAGGACCGGCACGTAAATGCCAAACATTGGATTCGTTGTTGGTTAATAGAAATCTATTCACCTAATTTTCAACCTATCACAATGTGAAGTGAATTTTTTTTAAATGTCCTTATTTATATAGGACATCCATACCCAAAAATGTTTGTTCTGCGGGTGGATTTCACCCCAAAATCACGCATGATTTTCTTCTAGCTACGGATATCACCGTCTCCGCCCGTCACAGATGTTCCAAACGTGTCTTCTGAGTTGTAGAACACCAAAAATAAGTTATGATAATTCAGCGCGGGCCAAGAGAGGATGACAACCTCAACATGTTCTATTTTATCAAAAGTAATTATGCTAATCTTCAAGGGAATAGAATAAAAGTTGGGAAGTTAAAAATCCCTTCATAGGGTTGTGAATTTACTAGAAAGCGTTACCACTTTTTTACACCTGCCTAGGATCCGAAAATCGTTGCAAACATGGGGAGAAAAAAATCTACGTGTGCCCAGCTGAAATCTTCCCATAGGCAGAACGCTATTTGAATTATTGGAAATTATCTCCCTATTGTCTCGTGGATAAACATTGATTTATTATTATATTGAAATATACAATAAAATTGATTTATTATGTACAAGTCTGCATGAACTAAATTGGAACCCACCACTGCTTAATGTGGTATTGAATAACACTAAACTACTCGTAGTAGTTAAACTGAATTCAATGCATTTAATTTCCAACTGAATAATAATATGGCATTTAAAGTTATATAAAAAGTTGATTGAGAGTTTTAAAAATGATATAAATAGTAATTGCCTTCAATAAGGCAATGATCACATCATTATGGCTGGATATATAATTATTCATAATTATTATTTACGTTTATTTTTTTAAATTCCATTCAAAGAGTCTTGAACCTTAATTATATTAGACTTGACTAATGAATAAGCTGATTAGACGCTACAAAAGGCCGAGCAAAAGATTTCCGTGGGAAGGGAAATACTCGCTCTGCGAAAACGAAGTCTAATATTACGGCTCACCAATTAAAACTTCACTTTGAGGGATATTATTCAGTGTCCAATCTCGAAATATATATTCATGCCGGTTGTGGCCAGGTACGGCCATATACTCCTTTCGAAAAAAGGGGAGAATTACTGACTTGCGACTAAGTAATTAAGCAAACTATCTATCCAAGAGGCAAGTAAAGCACCTAGCTGAACGTCAATTAGCCAGTAAACGCACCGTGCACTCGATCGACGGGAATAAAAAGTCCTCGCCGTTCCTAATATTGGCCGCCACCACCAGTCGCTCCGCGTCTCATTCATTTTTTTTGTCCCTACTCGACAAAGGCATCACAAAGCATTCCGTGTACGAAGAGGGGAGGGCACTTGACTCACACGCACACGGAACTACACGCGCACACAATCACACAAGATTCTCGGAATCCTGCTTCGGAAGGGCGGGGGGGGGTGGAAGGCACGACGGGTCACGTACATCGGAGAGAGGGCCGGAATGGAGGAAATGGTAGGGGAGGGCCGTCTGCACGCTTCTTCTTTGCCCATCAGCCCCTCTTTCCATTACACGCAAGTCACATTCCTGCCCCCCCCCTCCAACGACAACACCCACACTGGAACCTCCTCCGCCCCACTCCTCCCCGAAATAGCCGGCGGCTCTTCCCTCTCCTAAGTACCCGAGGCTGCTTCCTCCTCGCGGAGGTACCGAGGGGAGGCCATCTCCAGGAGCTACTCGCCTCCCGATAAAGAAAGTCCAGGAGGGAAAAAATGGAGTGCATTGAAAAGGATCGGGTGGGAGCGTGAGTGAGATGGGACCGGCTCTCTTCAAACCGCATCGCCGCGTTTTGCGCACTGGGTCGTCGTCCATTTCGATCGGATGGCTTTGCCTTTTTGATGGGTCCTCGGCATTAGGGATCGATTTGGAGTCCCTTTCGGCAAAGCTGCAGCCCTCCCAACCCTTCCCCCCCTCCGCCTCCGGGCCCCATTCCACAAATATATAAAGATATCCTTCCTCCCTCCCCCCCAGCCTCCCCAACGGGAGCATTTCCCCCTCACCATTCCCCCCTGCCCGCCATTTTCTTCCGCCCACGGCAGTTGCAACGGCTGGGAACGGCCGAACAGCTTAGGCAGCCAATAATCTGCCTGGTCGTGGAAGTGGTGGGGGGATGGCGGGCCGGGGGCGGAGGGAGGCGGAGGGTGCGTGGGATGAGGGCATAGCAAGGAGTGCCCTCCGTTTTCCGGAGTGGGACGTTGTACGTATGCCATCGGGCAGTTGGAAAAAAACATGGCCTTCGGCTTTGCTGCCCCGGAGTGTCGAGCCTGTTTCTTCAGGACATTTCTTTAGCCCCCGACCTCAAACTTTTAACAGCTTTTCTTCATAATCAAGAATGTACGAACACAATGAGTATGAGTATTATAAACAATTATGAGACAAGAGTTTCTGGCCTCCGGGTCTTCTCTTTGAAGAAAGGAGTCGATATTTTGTCCCATCCTACAGGTATTCAAGGGAGTCTAGTCTCGGATGACATTTCAACAAAGCTGTAAACTTCCAATCTCGCTGGTTGACCACAAATGATGCCAATGTCGAAGGCTAGCGGATAAATTCAGGTGAAATGCACATGATTTCACAAATACGGACTAAAAAATGCAGAACAAAATTTCAAATAATTAGTTGAATACGTAATTTGAGGGATATTTGAGGCCGATACTTTGTGGACATCCATTTGCAGAGCACGAAGAAATAATCAAAGACTTCGCTTTTCTACGCAGACGCTAAGGATTTGAGTCTTTCTTCGTGCCTTATGAATACGTAATATTACCGTGCGTATACTTTTTAGGGCAAATGAAATCATAGTGCATGCAATCATTAATTTAATATAAGCTCTGGTAAGAGCAAATATTCTGCATACATTCACTTTACTCACTCAACCATTGCCGTCTATATCATCAGGGAAAACTGATTGGGAATTAGCATCTCCAGTGATCGACATGATTACATTGACGTGTGATATGCATTCTTATTGTGACAACTTTCTTAATGCTTTTAACTAATAAAAGCTCTTGTTAAAGTGTTTTCTGAAGCATACTCAAATATTGATTGAAAGTGAGTTATCTTGATTAGATATCAATGCGATTTGAAGCGATTAGAACTGAATTTAGCATGCGGGACTAAATTATATCGATTCAAAATGGGCATTGAGATACCTGAATAAATAACACTAAAACGCCCGAAAAGATAAAAATTACCACTTACTTTTATCTTTTAAGTGTTATTTGCATCAGACTAATCTTTATTAAACTAAACTAAGGGTGAGATTTAGTTTCATAAGGTTAATAATTTCTTAATAAAAACGCATATATCAAGATTAAAAAAGCCCAAATATACTCAATTGATTCCTATTCATTTTATTAATAACTTATTAAACTTTTCTATATTTTCCTTAGTGAAGTATTATGCTTTTGCTACTAATTTAAATTTGTTACGCTGAATTAACATCTGCACAGAAATTCTATATCGAAGAAAATGTAGCTAGATGCCATTGAAATATTTACAAGCAGATATTAAAGAGAGATATTTTTTTTTGAAATTCATTTGCAGAAATCTGCACCCGCCATATTGAAAATGTATTCGTGCATATATAGCTCAGAGAAGGTATTTCTAATCACGACTCTACATTTACTTTTCATGAAAACAGAAAACATGATTTTTGGAAATAATGTAGTTCGTCTTAAAATATTACCAGTACATTTGCTTTCCTTGAAGTCAAAATGTATGCATTATGTCATTACAGGGAAGTTGAAAAAACGACAGGGAAGTGTAATGAAAGGAGCAAACGATAAATATATTTAAATAGCGGGTGGCTGACGGCCACAGGTGCAAACCCTGGAACGGGCATGTGTGTTATAAAAATGCGAGCGGATGGAGCCTCTCTCGACGTTTGCTGAAGAGTAATCGGGCTATTAACAAGCGGGCTCACGAACCACAAATGCTTTCATAAAAGCCTAAAATGTGAATTGCCTTCTCTGACACGGAGAAAAATAAACTGAGAGCGGTAATCCCTGCCAAGTATTGAAATCATAATACTCCTGAAAAAGGCTTTCCTGGTCACCTACAAGAGTAGAGGAGGTAAATAGTGAAATAATAATAGCATGATATTGATTCAACATCTCCGAAATGGGAAATTTTATTTAATTAATTAATGATATTCAAATTTCACTTAATACGCACACATCGTATCTACGTAAATGAGATGGCATTGCATCGCTTCTGTAAGTAAAACAAGTTTTAATTGGGCCCATATTAGAAAGGAAGACTCCTAAAAAATTGCGTGAAGTGCTAGAACGATTGTGTCGAAGGTAAGCAGCAATGAAGATTCAACAAGCTCCCTGAATCAAAAGTCAAGTTACAAATATTAAGACTCAACCAAATGCCAATGTTGTAAAAGTTGGAATTACACTAAAGTTTCCTTTGAAATTAAATTTCGAGAATAAGCTTGTTAATAATTGTTAAATCATTCTTCATCGGTAACACAATCAAATAATAATCCGTGGACAAGTAAACTTCGTCTATAGTTTAGTGACATACGAGGGTCATCCGGAAAGTAGTACCCGTTCGTGAAATAAAGACACACAAGTAAATATTAACAAACATAAAAAATTTTATTTGAAAGAGGATACTTTAAACTACTTCTCAACATAATCTCCAAGCAAATTAAGGCATTTGTCATAACGTGTGGCAAGTTTCTGTATTCCTGCTGCATAGTCCTTCGCCGCCAGCTCATTGAGATACGCGAGGGACCCATCTTGCACAAATTTTTGCATAATGCAGATGGTGTTTAACAATTTCATGAACAATTGTTCGAGAAACATTGGGAAAATGCTCACAGATGTCATCAATTGTGACGCGCCGATCGTTCCTCACGAATTCGTCAACTGAGCTCACCAGTTGGTCTGTAATGACAGACGGTCTCTCCGAACGCTCATCGTCGTGTGTGTTCCCCCTCCCCATGTTGAAGTTGCGACACCACCGCCGAACAGACGACTCGTCCATTACATTGTCTCCATACACCTCCTTTAATTGGCGATGAATATCACATGGGCGAACGTTTCTTGCATTGAGGAATTTAATCACTGCCCTCACTTCACAACTGGCGGCGTTCTCAATTTTTTTAAACATTGTAAACAATCACAGAAACAACACAGGCAATGCTAGCGTCACGCAACTTGGCTCAGAGAAGGCAGACAAGCCACTGAAGCTATCTGACCTCGTCCAGCGGCTACTCGCGTCGTCAGCACTTCATGCGGCACGAACGGGTACTACTTTCCGGATGACCCTCGTAAATATTTCATTAGGCGATATGCTGTGATTTTCTACGAAATATTAAAATTGAAACAACTGTATACCACATTTAAGTGATTATGAAACATTAAAGTTAATATTCCTGGATTAAATACTTTACATTTCAAACAAAATTGAGAAAATAAGCATTACACATGCATAGTATAATCAAAGAATTTTCCTCTATATTTTAAGGGAATGTAGTAACTTGTTTGACCGTGGTTTCTTTGAAAACTATTGATTTTGCATAGAAGAAGAACGGAATTCAGAACAATTTAGAATTCATCTATTCAAATGAAGTACATAGCCATAGTGGCATTATTATTTTTATAAATGTGTCTCTTTGAATATTTACATCAAGCATTGGGGGTGTATTAAGAACTTAAGATGAAAAAGCTAAAGAAATTCACGCCGAAATCAGCAATAGTTAACTCTTATTATATAAGTGCCCAAAATGTAACTGTATTACTATCATGGTTGTTAATGTCCTACATGTGTTTCATCTTGCTTGTGTAATTACCGATTGACACATGGAAGAGATTTTGATTTGGTACACACCCCTCCCTCAGCCTCAACATCTTCACTATGGAAACAGGAGCGGACATTAATCAAAAAGGGATTTATGCTTAGCAAAGATCTTGACCTCCAATTGCTTCTGAATTAGCAATTAACACAGTTCTTGGAACCGAGTTCACTGGAGCGGAATTTATTTACAAATTATAAAGACAGTACTGGTTCGTGAACGAGGTAATAAAGACAATTTGAGCGCGGAAACCCAACGCGTCATCACCGGTGCGAGAATATCTTTTCTTGCTGGCTTTCGGGGTAGCAGATGGCGATGGGGGGGGGAGGAAGGAAGGGGGAGGAGGGCGAGAAGGAAGAGGGGGAGACGGAGGACAAGAAGGTGCGGCGAAGGCGGGAGATCTCGGGACGGGAGCGGACGCGGCAAAGGAGTGTTACTTACGGCCGGGGAGGCAGAAGCGTGGAGAGGAGCAATGGGTGTATTCGGGGGTGGGTGCGAGGAGGGTTAGATTGGCGGCATTGGGAAGAGGTGGCGCTGGGTGACTTGAGCAGAAACGAGGGGCGGCGAAGGGGCAGGGGACGGGGACTCTGCCGGGCAAAGATTGGATTTTCCTCAGCCTTCATCTCTCCACTGCAATAAGGAATTCGGAGAAGATACGCTCTCTCATACACGATTTTATATCCTTCCATCTCACTCGTCCCTGCCACCGTTATCCCCCGGATGCCATCGGGAACAGCATCCGACAGTGAAAAAAAATCCGAACAAGAAACGATTCTCTCGAGCCATCACGTGTTTCTAATTGTGTTTGTACATTGTTTTTGCTTTCAAGAAAAAGAGCGGAATCTATTTCTCCATCTCGATTCGATTTTAATGATGGATCGCTGAAGCAGCAATGGAGGCAAATTCGATTGTGCTGGCGAATAATTGACCCCTTTCAATTTTAAAACCAATCTCGGGTCATTGATTAGTCTTAAGATGATAAATTTTAAATTTTTCTTTGAAAAAAATACTTGTCATGAAGATTCTCTTCGTCTCGTCATATTTAATGGAATCGGATACCAGTTCATTACGCTGTGGCTGAATGCATTGGTAAAAAATTCAACGATTGACCTAAATTACCTGAGTACATGGATAATTCTTTATTGTTTAATGTCAATGATATTTCTTTCGAGGGATCATAATTGACATATACATTACCGAGCTAATTATTTATCACGAATAAAAGGTTAATAAGCGCATAAAGAATTACTTAGGGGACCATTTTCAATTTTCATCAATATTTTATTTGAATTATTTTTTCTCTGCCATGATGAATAAACTGATGGCTCACTGGAATGATATTTAACTAGGCATTCGTACGGCATTGTTTGTATTGCATATATGACAATCCTTAACGTAATCTGAGTGTTTCTCATCTTTTGACACAAGTACCTCAGGTTTGCAGCACTTCAATGGTTTCGAGAGGTTCCGCACCTTCATCCTGTAAGTCGTTACAGACGGAACATTACGGAGGAAATCAAAATGCTCGAGTGAAAAAAATAACAAAAATGAAGTATCGTTCCATTCCAAGAACTTCATATCCCCTTGGTAACATGTGATCTCAGAATAAACTGTTCGGTAATGTCGTTTTAAAGGTTTTCTATTTTGCCAAGATAATTTCCAAAGTATTCGTACCCTCGCAAACGTAACGTATTTTTCCAGATAACTTTTGCCGCAACTTTTAACTTATGAGGAATAAATTTCAATGTGATACTGTATTATATATGTACGAATCGGAATAATATTACATGAGAGGCGATATTCAGTCACTAAAATCAAATACCCCGCCATCGTAAGGACTTAAGTTTCTGCCATAATTTTGCGATTAGATTGCTATTCTATGCATATCTACGACTAGATATATTACATCGCACTATTCTAGTGTAAGCAATGAAGTTTTGGAACGACTGCCAGTCATGTAAACTTATAAGGAAACGCATAGATATCGTATAGTTATAGATTATTTCCAGTTTTATTCGACACCTACGATGACTATGAGAAAGCTTGATATAGCAGCAAAGCAGCTAAAATGAGACTACTGGCGAATATCATTCGTATATATACCATGCTTCTTCATAGCAAAATCAGTTTCAGCACCTTCAGGAAGGTTATATCGTGGTATTGAGTGAAATTACTACCACTAATAATGTGCCGTCCAATTACCCGTTATGAATACAAATTAATTTAATAAATTTATGTAACATGTCAGTCAATGTTATATAAATTGTGAATAGTTAACGGTGATGTAATTTCCTGCAAACCAACAGGAGATTTCAACTACGGTAATTAATCTTGCAACTTGCACAGCATAATGTCGTTACATTCCATAAATGAATAACCCCAATTTAGACTACAACAACCTAGGACAGTTGAAAGTTTATTTTGGTGGTTATTTTATACGGACGCTCTATATTTTCCAAGAGTTTCTGGTAACACATGAAAATTGGCTTTTTGAATATAACATTTGATGTCAGTGATTTTTTCATCAGCACACAGTGGCCAAATGCGATTTATATTTCAAATTTTTCATTGAAAATTCTTTGCCTTCCCTTTATAAAGTTTCTCAATGTTTATTTTCACCACTGATATCACCCCTTCCGAACATATTGTCCCCAAAATATCTATGAAAACATCTTCTACGGATTTAAATTGTTTGCCTTCCAACTTTATAGTAGACATCCATCAAGACCATTAATGCCTCCGTTGACTTTTAAACGTGCAGTGACTTTATTTGGGCACGTTATCCAACTATCCAGGGCTTTTTTTTATAACTATTCTTATGGGATAAACTTAATATTATCCTTAGCTTATTTTTACATCGACCATTCCCTTATTTCCTTTTTGCGTCGAATTAATGACTACGGCGGAGCTATGACGAAAAAATTTCGGCTCCTGTGAGCAAAACAATTATGTACTCTTTTTTCATGCCGTTAGGTCCCCATTAGTTTCGTTCCCTCTCTCTCTCTCTCCCATCTTCCTCTGCGAATGGCTTGCATTTCGCTCCATCCATCATACATCACACAACCCGCTTGTTCTTGCCTCTTTCTTCACTTTCCCGTCGCAGTCATTTTACTGCGCAAACGCTCGGCTTCCCTTCACACCCCTTCACCCCCGCCCCTCCCTCCGTGCTATTTCCCAATTTCAAGGCTTTGTGGTATCCTCCTTACATCAGACCATCATTTTCCCCTTTTTTTACAACTTACTGCCACTCATTCTTCTCTACGACAAAGTTAATACGTCCCCAACCATTTTAACTCGGCCTAAGCCCAACTGCCACTACACATATGCGTTACGTTGCGACTTCGCTAATCTATAGTTACTGATCGCAGCATTGTAATTTCCCTTTAATGTGAAGGGAAGTACCCCCTTAAAGTTGATAGTTTGGATAGATAGGTTTCAGAAATTCAGTATGAATAATTCCATCATGGCAAGCCAAACATTTGATTGAACCACTCTTACTCCACGTCAAGACTCGCGTTTAACTTCATCAAACTATTCCGAAAAGTTTACTATGCTTAGTCTTATCATTTGATATTCTACCACTTAAGGTACGTTAAAGATAAACTCAACACCCCTACACTTCTTAGCCTCGTCTGACAAGACACAAACCGATATCCCACCGTTCCGCATACATTCTGACTAATAATGTTCCATTTCATTTAGCCTCCTTGTCCTATATTAGTGGCCAATGAATATCGAATGTAAAAAAAAGAGCATCTATAATTAGCCCTATAATAATCACCAATCATCTAATTTTCACTTTTTTTCAGTCATCGGATGGTACAACATACCCTATTAATAGGTTCATTTCTCTTTTAATTATCCATCTCCGAGTAGTAGTAGTTTTGAGGGGAGGCGACCGACAGCTAAGTTCATTTGCGCCATAGGGGAAGGACAGGAAAGGATGAAGGGTGGAGAGAAACCCGGCGTCGGCATTAGCCTAATCTTTACGAAAGGCGCCAAGGGGTCCACAGCTTAACGTCCCATCCGACGGACGGCGTACTCACTCAAAGTGCCCTCCGCAAAGCACCTCAAGTAGGGATCGAGATACCTCTGAAAAATATTCAACACCGCCGGGATTTGAACCCTCGCCCTCAGGGTGGGAAGCCAGTACGTTAGCCCCCGCACCTCCATCTCCGAGTAGCGAAACATTTGCATTGTTTATTGTTAACCATTCTACCATTTAATCAACTTCGAGTTTTAGAAGTTTTCAACTGATTTCAAATAGCCCACATCTATTGAGTCCCACCACAATTTCAGTTTATTTCATCTTCGTTGACGTTGTGATCCAAAATTCATCTATAAATTAGTTTCGGGTATGATGAGGTGGAACTCTTTCATAGTAACAGAGAGGAAAACTCTCGCGATTTTCCACTTATTAAAGATTTATTTTTGACTAGTTTAGATGCACTGCATAATTTTACTTGAAAATGATGCAGTATATTTTCAAGTCAAATGATGCAGCACATCGAAACAAGTCAAAATAAATCTTTATTGAGTGGAAAATTGCGAGAGTTTTCGTCTGTAAAAATTCATCCTGTACGGTAACAATAACTTTGGGGCATCTCATAATACGGATTGGGAATAGAAGAAATAACTTGGCAATCTTCTTGGAAAAAAATATAAAACTCCCCCAAAAGATTCCATTAAACACATTCACTTAACATAAATGACTCTGTTTTGGAATTTTAACCGTAATAAAATCAATGTTAGAACTCTATTCAAAGGAGAAATAAAAACATAAATAAACAGAAGAGTGATTTGATGAGGTGATTTCGCCACAATTTTTCTTCATAGTATCCCATCCCCCTCCGTTCTACTCGGTGCTCTTGAGTTAGATCGCCGTATCTACAGAGACAAGATGGCCCCGCGCAGCCGATCAGATAGGATATACTGATTCAACATCGCGCCATTGTGAGCGTTCGGTTTATGAATGCGCCCAGCATATTTTTAACCCTCGGATATTTACTATGGATTAATAACGAGGCCACTGGAAATGATCTTCACCGAACTAAAAAAATATGAACCACTTCAATTTAAAATAATACACGCTGTATTACCGGCATCTATAGGGAACTACGCCCAAAAAAAAGGTTCCTTTTTATAATTTCGGGTGTTAGGGCACCGGACATGCATGCAGAAATATAAGTTATTACATTCCCTTGATATGCTACCTAATATGAAGATACGCTCGGCCTATATTCATCATGAAATAATGGTTGCGTTGCATTAATTCATTGAATGTTTTTATTTAAGTTGATTTTATTTTTTCGGGCTCGTGGAGTCGATTCTATCACGAAAGAGGGATATGAGAGGGCAGAGCAAATAAATGAACCTACCTTTGAGCCTACCTGGCTCCCTAATTTTATACTGATGATCGAATCTACCAATAAAAGTCGGCGCCGCAGTAATTTCCTCTGTTTCGCAAGAACATTCAGTTGCCCTGTACCTTTCTACATGTGCCACCCTAAGTCTAGGCCTTCGAGAATCAAGAGGCTCCCGAAATGATTCCTCCAGCACACGCGTGACGATCTCTTCTCGTTGTCACTTGTAACTACCTGGAGGTTTTTCTCAGAAACTTATATACTAATCAAGTAATTCCTTAATCAACATTTTCTCAATTAGATCCTCGATAATTGCCGCGTATTATGAATCAGACCTAATTAAATCGTTAAAGCACCTCTCGCTTACTTTTTGCATCATGATTTCCTACATATCGTCTAATGAAGCACACATTTGTCGAGGCTGACGCCCATATTCCTATCTATCTCGTCAAATGTTTGATACAAGTTTGTATCATCCAAGAATTTGATTTCTTCTTATATGCTTGACTAAACCACATCTAACTTATAATTTCCTTTTTATTTATCTTTCCATCCAAAAAATTCCATGTTGTGTATTTATAACGTTTAACTTTAACCTCTATTCTTTGCATCACATCGATATCTGGTGTAAATCGTTAGAGTTATCGGAAATTTTACCGTTAATCTCGAGGTCGTCTGCTAACAATCTAAGCTTGTGGCTAACGTGGGGTTTCCTGGTGCTAATTAATTAGAAAGAAGACTGAGGGGGCCTATAAGTCTTCCCTGAGGCACTCGTTGAGTTATACCTGCCTCTAATGAACGTAACTCACCGACGACTATTTTTTGTTAAAAGTTAGATAAATATCCCATAATGTAAATGGTCACTTTCTGGTAATAATATTTTGCTTCAAATATTCTAATTTATTCCAAAATAATTCTCGAATATATTAATAAACTTAAAATTAAGTGCCTCACAACGCGTTAGTCGGTTGAAATATAGATATTCTTGCAGTGAATCCGACTATATACACATTAACAAAAGACTCTTTCACATTATCATTAAAATATTTTAGCTGTACGTTTCTATTATTCACTGAGTAATTTTATTTCAAAATGTGTTTTTCCATCCCTTTTAGCAGCAGCTAAAATTCTATTCTTAATGTTAACTTCTGAATTCAATGTGGCATTATTATATTAGTTTATACTTTAAAGACGCAATTCGATTCTTGACATGATGCGAGTACATTTTTATTCTATTTGTGGTGATGGACATTTTAATGAATGAATCGCAATTGTATTCGACGGCAAAACCAAATACGTACTGCACATCGAATTACAGAAAGAACACATTCGATAACTGGGATTCTTCAAGCATGGGGTTTGTCACTAGGCTAAAAGCGCAATTCGTAATATGGCGATGAATGCCTTCACTCACGAAGGCATTGAAGATCCTCGGATGCAGGAACGCAGTCCCGGTTTCTCGCGGGAAGCACGTGATGCCCTCCTCGTGGTCTTACATTTCCTCCAGCTTCGTGGGAAGAAAATCACGGCACTCCCTCCTCCACGAGACATCGGTTCCCCTCGCTGATCTGGGGTAATGTCCCTCGCCACTGGGAGTCCGAAGGTATTCCATCAATCGAGCGGCACAATTGCAAATTCTTCCTGGCGATTTAACCTCGCCCGAGGACTCACGTCCCTTCTCTCCCGAACGTGATCACCTCTCGGTTCTCTCGGACTGCGCACAACCGAACGCATATCTTTGTGTCCCCGGCACTCCCTCGGCCACGTGCTCAAGTCCAAGTCCCTACATACGGGTCGCCCGATGTGTTCCCGCCCCCGAGTGCCCTTCACCCTTATCCTCACACGCCCGCTCTCTTTCCCGCCTCACCCACTCAACCCTTCTCGTCCCGCGCCCTCACCACGGCCCTCCGCCCACTAACCAAAAAGGGCACTCACTCCCAAGCCCCCGGGAGCCCGACGGGATCCTCCTGTTTTTAATGGTGAGTTAAAAGTGTCACCTACAGGCCGCCGCTTGGAGTGGAGGAGTTCGGGTGGGCGCTAGTCGTCCATGGCGAGGAGAGTTCCGAGAGGGAGGGCGATGGGTGGGTGTCGTTT
>NW_027286763.1:5699328-5714328 GCF_022747635.1 Hetaerina americana | reverse complement strand
TAACACAGATGTCCTACACAAACTCGACGAACAAATATCCACTATCAGCAGCAGACAAAGCAACAGTATTACTATAATCGCTGGTGACACAAATCTACCGTCAATTGACTGGGACAACTACTGCGTAGGAAAATCTGCCAAAAACAGAGATTCATGCCAAGAACTCCTTCATATATTCACAAAACACTCCTTAGAACAAATAGTTAAATCACCAACACGGGGCCAAAGCATACTAGACATCTTTGCGACTTCTATGCCCGAAATCATCACTAACATTGAAATAATAGACGGAATCAGTGACCATAAGGCTATTCTTGTGGAGTTAAAAACTAAGATCGTCAAAATAAACAAAGAAAAGCGTAAAATATACCTATACAACAAGGCAAATTTTAACGGACTAAGAGAATATTTAAAGATAAAATTACCAGAATACAAGACAAAAACACTGACAACAAATACAGAGAACACTTGGAATTATTTCTTAAATATTTTACGCGAAGGAATGAAGACGTACATCCCGTCCAAACTCAAATGCGACAGTAAGGAACCTAGATGGTACAACGGGGAAGTCAGATCGGCATTAAGAAGGCAAAGAAAGCTACAGTCAAAATTCAAAAAGAGTTTAAAAAGTGACGATATAATTTATGTGAATACAACCAAACAGCTACTAAAAGAATGTCGTAGTAAGACGAAAAGTATTATGCGCACAGCACTACACTCTTTTAAATCTAAAATGCTAAGCGAATATCTTGAGGAAAATCCAAAGTCATTCTGGTCCTATGTTAGGGAAATACAGGGTAAACGTCCCACTGTTCACTCTTTGAAGACGGAAAATGGAGAAATCATTACAGATAGCGTGAAAAAGGCAAATATTTTAAACCATTTTTTCCAGAGCGCCTACAACAAAAACACAAAAGCACCAAACGATCCTCCACACCCACCCGGGGAACACATGAGCGATCTTACACTGACCAAGCAGGGAATAGTACATCTGTTCCGTAGTATCAAAGCACACAAGGCACCTGGTCCGGAAGAAATACCTGCTAGAATATTAAAGGAATTAGCTGACGACATTGCCCCATTTTTACATATTGTTTTTCTAAAATCGATAGAAGAAGGCTCAGTGCCTCGTGACTGGAAGCTAGCCCATATAACTCCCATCTATAAAGGCGGCGATAGGGATAAACCAACCAATTACCGACCCATTTCTTTAACGTCGATCTCTTGTAAAATATTGGAACACATTATTGTCACTAACATTATGAAATTTCTTGATAGTAGGAAAATACTAATCCACAACCAGCACGGATTTAGGAAAAGCAGATCTTGCGAAACACAACTTGGTCTCTTCATTCACGATATACTTAGATCGGGAGAAAACAACACCCAAGTCGATGCAGTATTCCTGGATTTCAAAAAAGCCTTCGACAAAGTCCCACACAATAAATTGTTACATAAACTTAAATACTATGGGATCAATGAGAAAATAATTAATTGGATAAGAGACTTCTTGTCAAACCGCAAACAAATAGTAGTCATAGATGGGTTGTGCTCAACGGAGAGAGATGTTACATTGGGCGTCCCCCAGGGAAGTGTAATAGGGCCTCTTCTGTTCTTAATATACATAAATGACTTAAGCACACACGTTAGTAGCAATCTAAGGTTATTTGCTGACAACACGGTGATATACAGGGAAATAAGGAGCCAACTAGATCGCGAGCTACTCTCTAGAGACTTAGACAATATCTCGGAATGGTGCAATAAATGGGGATTAACACTTAATATAGATAAATGTGCAGTTTTGAAATTTTGGAATAAAGGAAGCGAGGATCAGGATATAAACTACAAAATAGAGGGTTCAGTATTGACTACGGCAAATCAAGTTAAATATTTGGGGGTTGTTCTAACACCACGCCTTTCATGGGGAGCACATATCAGGACAATATGCGGATCAGCTTTAAAGAAACTTGGCTTCATAAAACGGGTGGTGGGGAAATGTAATGAAAAAGTTAAAGAGAGGTGTTATTTTGCTCTAGTTAGACCTCATTTGGAATATGCCGCAAGTATTTGGGATCCGTGGGAGAAAATTTGGCAAAAAGAATTAGATAAAGTCCAGAGAAAATCCGCTAGATTCGTTAAAAATTGTTATGATAAAAACACAAGTGTGACAGGTCTCTTAGGGGATTTAGGCTGGGAACCACTTGAAGTGCGGAGAGAACAAGCGAGGCTTAGACTTTTAGAAAGGTTCAGAACAAACGAGTTTAAATATGACACTGAAGGAATTATAATGGCCCCACACTACTTAGGTAGATCAGACCACAAAGATAAACTAAGGGAGATAGATTCCAAGACAGATAGGTACAAATACTCATTCTTTCCCCGAACAATCAGTAATCATAATAGCAAGAAACCGAAGTCACTTTAGAAATATTAAAAACGTTGAATTTACAAGTCGGAACAAAATTAAACACTATAGAGATGTTAGGTATACTTTCAGGTGCATGTGTATGTTAGTTGGTAGTTTGAGTGTTTGCATGTGTGTGGGGTGTAAGTGTTCATGCATGAATGTATGCCATGTTTTTTTTTTATATATATGATTTTGTCGTTATTGCATGCGGTTTTTTTTTCTTTTTCTTTTCTAAATTATGGGTGGTGTCCTAGCACCCCCCGCCACACGCCCTTGCGGCGGCTTGCGGGGTATTAAGTAGATGTAGATGTAGATGAACACTTGGCTTAGACACCACAAAAGACGCAGGTATACATGGAAAATGCCAGGTGACTCAGAAAGGTATCAGCTAGAATATATCCTGGTTAGACACAGGTTTAAGAACAGTGTGACAAATTTGCACAGCTTCCCGGGAGCGGATGCAGACTCTGACCACAATTCAGTTGTTATGAAATGTAGCGTCCATTTCAAACACATAAGGCAGGGGCGAAGAGTTAGGAAATGGAATGTAGAAACATTAAATGGTATGAAAAGGAATGAATACAAAAAGGCAGTAGAAGAAATCATGAAGGATGGTAAAGAGCTAAGTACTATCGAAGAAAAATGGGAAAGTATCGAAGTAACGCGAAAAGTACCAGGAAACAATGGATCACAAGTGACGTAATACTAAGATGAATGAGCGGAGAAAATGGAAGAATGTAAATACAGACTTAGGCAAAATGAAGTACACAGAATTAAACAATAAATTGAGGCGGGCAACAAATAAAGCAAATGAAGCATGGTGGAAGACGCAGTACGAGGATATGGAAAGTCTGCAGAGGAAGGGTGAAATCGGTGCGCTGTACAGCAAAGTTAAATCTTTATCGGGAAGTAAGAAAGGGAGATCAACGATAGCAGTTAGAGATAAGGCGGGTAAGGTAATAGTTGACACAGGGAAGATCCAAGAGAGATGGAAGGAATATATAGAAGAACTGTATAGTAAAGAGCTTAGATTAACAAATTTAGACATTGAAAAACAATATGACGGAGAGGAAGATAGCTTAGGTCCAGGCATACTTGACGATAAAGTTTAAAGGGCATTAAGGGAGATGAAACTAAATAAGGCTGTGGGGATGCATAACATTCCCGCGGAACTATTGAAATTTTTAGGAAAATGTGGGAGGTAGAGGCTATATGGGCTGATTCGTAGCATCTATGAGGAAGGAATCTAGCCGGAAGACTTCGTGAGATCGGTTTTTGTTCCTCTTATGAAAAAGGTAGAGGCTACATCATGTGTGGACTACAGGACAATAAGTTTGATATCCCACGCAGCTAAAGTTGTTCTCAGGATCATAAATAAAAGTATAGAGAGTAGTGCTAATGATTACTTAGGAGATAACCAGTTTGGTTTTAGGAAGGAGAGAGGTACGCGTGATGCCATTGCAGTAATGAGTTTATTAATCGAGAGGAATATAGAACACAACCAGGAGGTATTTGCCTGTTTCGTAGATTTCGAAAAAGCGTTTGATGGAGTGAGTTGGGGAAAACTAATGAGTATATTGCAGAAAATAGGAATAGATTGGAGGGAAAGGAGGCTAATCCCCAACCTGTACATGTCTCAGACTGCTCAGGTGCGGGTGGGGAACGGGGAGTCCGGTTGGGCAGTGTTAGGAAGGGGTGTAAGGCAGGGTTGCCCATTATCGCCGTTGCTGTTCAACCTGTATGCAAAGGAAATGATCAAAGTGGCATGGGAAGAGCTGGAGGTAGGAATGAAAGTGGGCGGGGAATTCATGAAATCAGTGAGGTTTGCTGATGATCAAGCTTTAGTTTGTCAGTCAGCCAAGGGGCATTGCTGAGTGAATTGGAAATTCAGTACGACAGGTATGGGATGAGAATCAATATTAAGAAAACAAAGGTTATGCGATTTTCTAGAAAGAAAAAGGCCAAGCTTAACATTAAAATAGGAGGGCAAAAACTAGAGCAGGTAGAACAGTTTACGTATCTCGGTAGTGTTTTGGACCAACACGGTCAAAGTAGTAGGGACGTAAGGAGAAGAATTGCGCTAGGCAAAGAGGCTTTCACAAGGAGCAGGGAATTCATGACAGGGACGTTGAGTAAGGATATTAAGAAAAGACTCGTAAACACTTAAATATGGAGCGTAGCTATGTACGGTGCGGAAACGTGGTCATTGAAACAGAAGGATAGACGTAGACTGGAGGCTTTTGAAATGTGGGTTTGGAGAAGAATGGAGAAGGTGAAATGGACAGAGAAGAAAACAAATGAGGAAGTACTTGGTATGGTTGGCGAAGAGAGGGGTTTGTTGGGAGCAATCCTGTGGAGGCAGGAAAAGTGGATGAAGGGGATATTGACCGGCAGCGGGATGTTGAAGACTATAATTGAGGGGAGAGTGTTGGGTAAACGAGGAAAGGGCAGGAACAGGATAGGGATGTTGGACGGGATAAAGGGAGGAAGAAAGTGCTCAGAGCTGAAGAGGGACCTGATGTAGAGTAGTATGTAATGTTTTGCTAGGGGTTACAAATTATTTAATTAATAAGTATGTCATCCGAAAACCTACCTTAGCCGGTAGATTACCTAATAATAATAATAACGTTATATTTTGTGGTTATTAAATAAATGAACTATTGCATACACTCTAATGCTTATTCCGTTCCTAGTTTCATACACACATTCGAATACGGTCCTTAAAATTTCTTATCTAATATCTTCTCATCATTGAATTGTAGCCACTCAAATCACTAAATGTAGTATTTTGACGAAAAAAAATCGACAGGAATTCAATTAAAATACTTGCACACAGACTCCGCTTCCGAATGTTCAATGTCATCTCAGTAAACACTCTATTAAGCACTTTCCATTATTAATGTTACTGACTAGTAAGGCGGATGATTCTTCGTTAAAATTTTTGCTAGATCTTCACATCACGCAGGAGGCCGCCGCAAGGGCGTACGGCAGAAGGTGTTAGGGCGCCAGACTTGAATACAGAGTTAATATTGGATGCATAAACTTGAACTTATGATAGTTTATATTCAATCACACTTGTGTACATGCATTTACATTTTACATGTATGACATTGAATATTCCGAAGCGGAGTCTGTGTGCAAGTAATTTAATTGAAATCCTTAAATCAATGATTGCGGCGTTTGACAATTTTATTACAGCTTAGTATTTAATCCCACGTATTTTTTTCAGGCTTTTTGGCTCGATTCTGATCTGATTTCGTACTGTGCGATGGAAGGACGAGTACCTGTCGATGAGGGTGCCGATGTTATTTCGTCTCGTTGGCCAAAGCTACTAATACGATAAGGCGCCATAGTAATTCCCTCGCGTCACAAGAAAACTCTTTGTCGAGGTCTTAATTTTTCACTTTATTTGATAACCACGCTCTTTGAGAATACATATGCCGAGCGTGTTCTGAGAGAGTAGTTGAACAATAGCTCCATCCTGGATCGAAAGTATTGTTTTACATGATGAAATTCTCTTGGATATAAAATGTTAAGCTACATTTAAATATGACCGATTATAAGTAAGGCAAAAAATATTTAATGGGGGGGAAAGGTACAAAGATCATTGTCAATCAAGATAAAAACTAATATTTTGAATATCATATGTTTTAAAATCACAAGAAGAATAATTTTACAACTTTCTCCCATGAAGAGTATTTAATTTAATTGTGGACATTTGAAATTGGTGACATTTGTATCCCTTCGTGATGGCTTGTATGTTTTGAATAGATACGAGGGTCATCCAGAAAGTACCTACCGTTTGCGGGTGGCGTTCGTGCAAAGTAACAGGGGGATTGGAATGTTTGCTGTGCTGACTCACACACACTAGGGAGGCAGTACGCCTCGAGCTGCACTGTGTTTGGAAGGTCTCGCCGTTTGTCGTTAGTTTACAGCAGCGAGTCAAAATGAACAACACAATTGTAAATCCCGCCAAATGTGAAATCCATTCAGTGATAAGGTTTTTACTGGGAAAAAATTTCAAAGCTGGTGACATGCATCGGGAAATGTTTGCTGTGCACGGACTAAGTGATGAATGACAGTGTTTTGAGTCAGAGGTTTCATTATCAGTTCACTTTAGTGGTCTCATCTTCAGTGGACAACAAAACGCCAGCTTTGGCAAAAATGTTCGCCAAAATTGGCGTTTTGCGATACATGAGTTCTTTATAAATTTTCCACAGATTGATAGGAGTATGTTGCATGAAATACTGATTAAAATATTAGGCTACCACAAGTTTTGTGTTCGTCTCGACGAGGAACTCCTGACATGCCGTCATCGGTTTGCTGCGAACCCGCGCGGCAGAATTTTATGCTGAAGGAATTTGAAAACTAGTTCAGAGATATGACTAACGTTCAAATCTGTTTGGCGAGTATGTGGAAAAAATAATGGAGATAAGCTGTTCTGAGATTTAAATAGTAAATGTTCTGTATATTTTCCGGTGTTTTTTACAGCCTAACGCAGGTTACCTTCTGGACAGCCCGTTTATTTGCCATTTTTTTGCAAAACACACAGCTTTCAACTTCTAGGAGACGTATAGTCAGACGACTTTCATGGAGACAATTTTCGCGTGGCGAAACCCAAATTTGTCAATATGCGTTTCTAGACCACATAAACCTTTTGCTTTCCTGTGATTGCGATTGATCAAATTTCCCACGTCAGCATCCAAAGCCTGCGAGATTTGTTAGTCCTGGCTCGAAGGCCTCGTTTTCCCTTTTTACCTCCATACTCCAGAGTTTTGGCATTTCTCCGTTTTCACAAAGTGTTGGTTTACTGCATCACCCAATTTAGTGCGTACATTCCTTTCTTTTTATTTCTATTGCATTACCAATTAATAAAAAGTCAAACCAACGGCCGACCCCGGTGGCGGCGGGGTAACGTCCTCGTCTGCCATTCCAAGGGTCGCGGGTTCGATTCCCGCCTGGGTGAGTTTTCCTCCACCTAGGGCTTTGGGTGTTTGTAAATGTGACCATTGTTATCGTTGTTAATAGTTCGATGAAAAGGCCAAAATGTGCTGTTTTCGGACTAATACTGAATAAATAAATAAAATTAAATAAAAGAGTTCTATAGGATTTTATGCCTATATAAATGGCTTGCTTCACTTTAATGCCAACTCTATACAGATAACTTTTGCCCAGAAATTCTTTTTGGTGATGAACGTATTTGCAAGGATGCGAATTGCCTTCACCAGAATACTGCGTATTTTACAGGTAACGGTCTCACTCTATATTTCTCCTATTTGCTGCAGGTATGCTTCGCTTTTACTGTACTGCACTACCAATTAACGTTTCCGCAGGACCACGTTCCATAAAATCTGGTATTCGGACTACTCGACGATGGAAAATGCGTTTCCCTATTGCTTCGCTGCTTTTTGCTCTGTTTAATGCGCATTTGTAATCTTTCTCAGAGAGGAGGAACATAAAAAAATGACCTCCGCCGCGGGAAAATCTACTCAAAACGAAGATTATCTGGAGCCGTAGTAATTATCATAAAATAGTACCCGTATACTCATGTACTAAAATAGTATTTCACTCACATAACTTTAATCTTCATTCAGCAATAAAAAAGCGAATGCATACTTAATTTAAACACTTTGAGGAACGTAAAATATTTATTTACAATGCTGATTACGTGATGAACATTAAGGTTGAGAACATTAATCAGGGTATGAAAGTAATCCAAGTATTTTCTTAAACCGGACGGAATGATCACTCCAATATTAAAAATTATCCGGTTTTATAGGTATTGGAACATCATTACGACTAAGTGAAGATATTTACATGATCAATTCAATTACAATTGGACAAAATAATGCTAGTGACAAAAATGCTACACTATTGGGCAAACTCTCTAATGGAAAAGAACAACATTAAAATAAATATTTCCTACCCCGTTAATTAGCATGATTCCAAATCACATATGTTTTGTGCTAACCAGCCTCAAGTTGCGATTTATACAAAAGAGCACGGAAAAAATGGAGACATATTTCTCAAAAGTGAAACTAGAACTGGAGGCCCGAATGCGGGGCTATTGATATATGTACTACCGCCATAATCCCGAGTATAATATAAATGCGATGGACTATTAATGCATGAGGATTAAAGTAAAGATAAACAAGGGAGCAAACAAGAAATTTTCCACCGAGGCATTTATGTTAAATTGTCCCATTTGCTCGCAATGCATTCAACAGTTATGTAAAGTAACAAATACGAGTTCCTATAGGAATTAGTGAATGCTGCGTTGTTATCCACGGGCCATAGAAATCTTTGGCGGCGCAGCGCAGCCCTACTTACGCCCCCCACCGCGGCCGGCCCTTCCCCTTTCGGCCCACCGCCCAGGTTGGCCCAGCTATCGCCATTCCCACACTTTGCCAATCTCCATCCTCCATCGCCACCCAACCTCGTGCCTTCCTTCCCAGCGCCTCTCCTCTCTTCCCAAGCCTTCTCCTTCATCCCCAGCCTCTCCTTCGCCCTCCCCACACATTCCTACCACCCCCTTACCCTAACCCCTTCAAGGGCTCTCTTCCCCTCTTTTTTTGAATCATTTGTTGCCTTCCGCGCGGAATGACGTCGTTTGGATGCTCGGTTTGCCCTCTCGCTCGCAAAAAGGCCTTAATGAATGGCTGCCGGGTGGGGAGTTGGATGGCGGGGGGCCGGGGGGGAGGGGGAAATTCGGAGGAGGATATGAAGCGGAGGGAGGAGTGCGAATGATTGCGTAGGACGGAGCTACGAAGGAGGGGAGCGTACGCAATCGGGAGGGCAGTTGCGGAGTCGATACAAATACGGCACCGGCAGTTTGTTCGTTACACACTCTCCCCCTAATGATACTCCACCTCATGTGTTTGCCCGTCCTTCTATGGGTAGCCTGTCGTCCGATTTTCTTTGCGCCGTTTATCACCATCAAAAGGTGCAGTCTTCTCCTATATTTTCAAAAAGAACTTTCGGTGATTTTTGAATGACGAAGGCAATTACAACATCCTATGAGAGACTTACTCAAAAATGTCTTCATTCGAAATTAAATTTTGCTTGGACGGCACACCAAGAGATAATATCTCGTAAAAATATATATGTAGTATATATATATACCACATACTATATTCTAAGAGATATATATATATATATATATATATATATATATATATATATCTTCGAAGCAGAACGCTCTAAGGTGATGCACCAATACATAAAAACATTGATTGAAACGTTTTAAAACACAGAAGCACAAAGAAAGGACTCTCATATATGTAGTTTTAACATTTTGACGGACGTCCAATTATCCAATGCTTATGCATATAAATATAAATAAATAAATATATATATATATACACACACACATGTATATGCACACATACATACACACATATATATTATATATATATATATATATATATATATATATATATATATATATATATATATATATATATATATATATATATATATATATATATATATATCCAAACACCCTATTCGTCAAGCCATGCAGTTGTTTGAAGAATTGTGCCTTAAGCCTATCGTATCACTCCCGCTGATAACCTCAACAATATCATAAATAAAACCCTAATGTATTACCGAATATGTTATCAAAATAATGGAGAATAAAACAACACGAAATAAACTTCAGCTTACAATGTGTCAAAACCCTGTAAACGTTTGATGAATAATGCAATAAACGATTTCGAAATAATGAACCGTAATGCTCACATAAAAATATGCATGCTGTGTCCATGTGTGCTATGCTCTCCCTGCATCACATATTTGCTACCAAAAATATTCCTTCATTACGGTGATTTAAAGAATCAAGTTCCCTTAAATTATAATATATTGAGGATTAACAAATAAATCGCATTATTTTTGAAGGGCGGGAGTTATGTTTGTTGTTTGAATACAACCTAGTCGTGCGTCTATTTGAAACCTATTCCGGTTTCTGAGGATATGACTCGCCGTGACCTATTCCTTATAAGCTCAGTGGTCAGTGTAGTTCCCTGCTTCCCCAGAAACCTATCTACTATGCCCAGAAAATCAAAATAATTTATGTTTTTTGAGGGACTTCACTTGTATTTGAAACATGGTTTTCCGCTCAGTATCCACCAATCCTATAAAGTGGGTATTGAGGTGAAAAAAGTGTCACATAACTAAGTCGTCATTGAATAGGTACAGAGGAAAATCATGGCTCCCATTCAGCAGGCACTTGTAATCGTCGAGGACGGAAAATTCAATTTAACCGTTATGCATGCAGCTGTGGGATATTGAAAAGTCTGTTAGGATATTGAAAATTTTGGTTATTAAAATATTGGCACACAATAAAGCGACACTCCCAATTAAATACGAAACAAAAAATACTATAATAAAATGTGTTTTTTCCTGGACCAAAGAAAAGACGTCGCACTGAAGGAGATATTTGGCAAATTAGGGCCAGGGAAGGAAGAGGAATGGCGTTTGATTGATGGCATAAGGGCGAAAAGGTGAGCGGGAGGATATTACGTCATTTAGTTACGTACCACTTTAAAAATTGGTTATTTTGTCGGTAAATGTAAATACGCCGATGGAAATGTCTTTAGATTAAAAAAATATATAAGGGGGTGAATTACGTACCATCACTGCCGAAATAAGGAACACCGCAAGCAGCCATATTTCTGAGTGTTTATAAAAATTTACATTTCGAAATTTGCGAGCGGAAAATAATTTTAATTAGATAACATACAGCCCAATCTATGATGATAAATTCGGTCGTTATCGTTATAATTATTTCGATTAGTCATATCAATGCATTCATCCGCGATTAGCCCATATGTAAATAAATGAGAGGATCCAAGGTGCGAAGTACAATGGATTTTAAAAGTAGAATATAATATTCCGCCTTAATTTAAAAAAATTGGGGTACATTCGAAGGTAATCTCCCAATTGCAATAGCGTTACAAGTCCTGACGGGGGTACACGATATTATTCCATGTTTAATTATGCAGTCATCATAACTCTACTGATGGCTACCGATTTATCAACGATTTAATAAAAGAATATATATTATAATATATGAATATTGTAGAATTACGATAATGCCCTGTAACATCGAAAGTATAATAGTCATAAAAACATTTTGCTTACATTTACAAGAATGTTTGAGGAAATTGTGAGAATATTATTTTTCAGCATAGGGCATGAAACAATGGCAACACAAACGAACCAGTTTCCTTCACGTTCTAATGCGGTCACTCGGGTAAAACACAAAATTGAGGATGCAATATTCGTTCTACTCCGATTATTTGATTGTGTGCTCATATAAATTGAACCAATTGTGGGCAATTTCAACTGTTTTATTTAGAACATATACGATACTCGCATACTTTGGTATGAAAAGTATGTCGCAGGGAGAGCAAGGCATTTGGGGCACAGGGTACTGTTTAGAGATAGATGATCCTCGAATCGTAGTCACATCCACCCTCCCTCCACGTGGTGCTTCGATTAAAAATTAGCCGCGGATGGGAACGTTCTCCGTTAGACCCCGCACGTGGCCGACTCCCATTGTGACACAGGATCGCCCGAAACTCGTGTACTGAGGATGCCGTCGGCCCCTCGCCCCAACTAAGCGAGCATTCTGCGATACTTTCTCGGCGTCGAACAAGACCATTAATGCCCGGAGCCACCACATTCGCTAGCATAACCTTGACGCGGCGAAAGGAAGGAAGAGAGAGGGCGGCCACCCTCCCACCAGCTCGGAGGAGCCGTCGATTGTTGGGGTGTCAGGACGAACCGGGAGGGGGGAGGCGGGGGGTGGTGGGTGTGTGGGAGGGAGAGAGCTGGAGATAATGAGGGGGGAGAGTGCTCTTACGGAGAGGGAGGGAGGGAGAGTAGGGGGGCGACGCAAGGGATGGAGATGTGGAGGCTTGGGGGCGGTCTTGCTCCCCTCGCCCCATCCCCCAACTGTTCCATCCCCGCTCCGTATTTTTTTGTTCCCGTGAGCCACAGAGATACGTTAGTAAGGGCCCTTGCCGGTGGCGTCGCCCTAGCGCAAAGGGTTGCCCACCCCTCGCCTATATGGGGGGAGGGGGTTCCTGGGGCGGGGGGGAGAGGTCTACGCGACTGCCGCCAGCTCACTCCTCGCGATACGTATCCATCCATCTAACCTCACCCCTTATTCTCCACCCCCCCACCCCAACACCCTCGACTCCGCTTCCTTATCCCCACACCCCACCCCAGCCCCCACCCGCCTTCCTCGCCCCCGCATCTCCCCACTGCCCCCCGGGCATCACTTTTTGACTTCACAACTCTTCGGATATTAGATCGATGATGCTGCTCCCCTTTTAAAGTATGCGAAAATATTCCCTCGGTTATTTATGGCCTTTGGGAACAAATTTCTGCCACTCCTAAAAATGCGAGAGTGGAAAAAAACGGGCAACAAATAACCAGAGCCAGCCAGGCCGAAGCGTGTTTATTCCTTTGCCAGTACATGCGGTGAGGACTTGAGCGTTGTATGGATGAATAATTATTTCGTTATGAATCCAGTGATATATTTATATTTGCGAAAGGGATTATTAAATTTGGGATTTTCTAAATTCTGGAATTCAAATTTGCGATAAAATCCAATAAATTTTGCTGCGGGAAATGGCTATAATGTCGTAGCAAATATTTAAGAAATTGGAAATAAAACGTTTCAATAAACGCCTATATTTAAATTAAATAGAGAATAAAATTACATGGCATAAATTGCTGGTAACTAAATTACGTTTCCTAGAGAATCATACTTATATTCGATAACATTAATCTCTAAACAGCTTTTCTCTACTACTTATCTGTTTCAAATAAAGCACTTATTTAATGTTTATTTAGTTATTTAGTGTGATTATTTTCAACGGACAAGTAAAATAATCTATAAATCATGACGAAACGACTCGCTTGCTTTGCATAAACAGCACAGTGAAATATATTAACTTCAAATAATTTCCTGATAATGCTGCGAATTACTCAAATGTGAAATGTAATGGTATGGAGGTACATGAGCCAATTTGAAACTATTTATTCTAAAGACATGCAAACTACAGCCCATTTCACGCAAGCGTTTTACCTACCCGCAGGCGATATGACTGGCCTATCCCTCAAGAAGCTCTTCACAGCATCAGAATAGAATCGTGCTCAACTTGCACGCGAGAAACTGGGCAAAGGTCCTCCGAGGGAGAATTCATTTCCACCAACCACTCGACCTCCCACCTACACGTACCGCGGTCGTCCTCCAGAGCCTTCAGTCATCCTCTGAGGGGTTACCATGGCGACCGCGCCAAGAATTCACCCGCCGGGTGATGGAACGAGCTGAAAGCCTTCCTCGCAAGAGGGAGGGAGGAGGCCTCAAGAAAAAGACCTCGTCCCCAAAAGGCTGAAGAGGTTCCCGAGAGAGGAGGGTCGGGGTGTCATCAGGGCAAGGGAAAAGGGTGTCATTGGTTTCGGATGGCGCCGGGGGCGGGAGGGGCGCGTGGGAGGGGGAAGTGTGTGGGGTGGCTAAGCCTCCTAAACGACACTCACACACCGGATACGACGAACGCTTGTTTAGGCCTGGGGAAGTTCCGATCGTCCAGGAAAAAGGGGTGAGGGACTTTTTGTCCATTACGCGTGGCATATGGATGCGAGAGACACTGAGGCGGATGGCTTGGAAAGCTGGCGGGGTTGGGTCGGGAGGAATAGGAGAGGGGAAGTGAAGAGGAGGGAGGGAGCTTTGAAGTACCGACGGGGAGTGCGGAAAGAGGGAAGAAGAAAGCAAAGGGATTCCCGGCGAGGGAGTATGCCGGGAAAATGAAAATTCCGATGCAGGTATGAAGTATTTGAAGGGATATTAGAAAGCTAATATCTTAAAATTAAATCAGTGAAAAAATTAAAATTCCACGTTGCTGAAGGAATGTGTACTTAAGTGAGAAACTTATACGCACGTGAAAGTAGATGAAGTTTCGTCAACAGCAGCCCAAATCTAAGACGATGTACCCTAAAATTATTCTGTAAAACGGTAATAATTAAGACATGGCATTATAAGGGTGTATACCGCCGAAATGACACTGAGTAAAATCATTCTATTCCAGTTAATAATGATAATGTAAGCATATCCATCTTGGGTGAATTTCACAACTGCGAGTTGAGTTTCATAAATATCTGGCGAGTACATGCATGCCCTAAGCCCTCTGTACTAAGCAATGAAAATATGCCCTTTTTTTCCAGTAATAAACTCATGCATAAAAAATTCTTATTGTAGTACCTTCTTTTCTACTTTTTAAGAATAGATTTTACGTAATTAGAAAACATTCCCGGATAAGCTTCTGAGAACCTGCAGCTCCACCCAAGCTAGGTAACTTTTCAGGACCAGATCTTCCTGGGAAACCATAACCGGCACAGTAAAAGGATCTGGCCCTCCTACCCTGATGTGTGAATTTCACACGCCGTTGGGCTTAGTACTGGGTGAACTCTACCATCACCTACCAAACCGACCACCGGATCGATTACTGTGTTAATGGTTATAAATATATATATATATATATATATATATATATATATATATATATATATATATATATATATTA